>NC_029540.1:1292163-1299180 GCF_001577835.2 Coturnix japonica
GCTCTGATGCAGGGGGCTCTGATGCAGGGTGGGCTGCAGGGGGCTCTGATGCAGGGTGGGCTGCAGGGGCTCTGATGCAGGGGGCTCTAATGCAGGGTGGGCTGATGCAGGGTGGGCTGCAGGGGGCTCTGATGCAGGGTGGGCTGCAGGGGGCTCTGATGCAGGGAGCTCTGATGCAGGGTGGGCTGCAGGGGGCTCTGATGCAGGGTGAGCTGCAGGGGGCTCTGATGCAGGGTGGGCTGCAGGGAGCTCTGATGCAGGGTGGGCTGCAGGGGGCTCTGATGCAGGGTGGGCTTCAGGGTGGGCTGCAGGGGGCTCTGATGCAGGGTGGGCTTCAGGGTGGGCTGCAGGGGGCTCTGATGCAGGGGGCTCTGATGCAGGGTGGGCTGCAGGGGCTCTGATGCAGGGTGGGCTGCAGGGGGCTCTGATGCAGGGTGGGCTGCAGGGAGCTCTGCTCCAGGCTGGCTGCTATCCAGGGCCGAAGGGCTGCGCTGCGGTGGGTTATCAGAGCTCTGACAGCAGCAGTGCTGTGCGAGAGGCCCAGGAGCTGCTCGGTGACAGCGCTGAGCTCTTATCTGTGCTTACAGATCCACCCCCGGCTGTGCTGCGTGCTGCTGTAGGGCTGGGTGGTCCTGAGCAGGGCTGTAAGCATCCCCTAAGCAATGCCTGCTCTCTGCCCTTCCCTTTCAGGTGCGGTTCGGGCAGCAGAAGCGGTACCAGGACTGGTTCCAGAGGCAATACCTGTCCACCCCTGACAGTCAATCCCTGCGCTGCGACCTCATCCGTTACATCTGTGGGGTGGTTCATCCGTCCAACGAAGTGCTCAGCTCCGACATCCTGCCGCGCTGGGCCATCATCGGGTGGCTGCTCACTACCTGCACAGTGAGTCCTGACGGCCCTCCCTGCTCCCATTACCCTCACAGCCCCATTTTGGGGTCCCCAAAGACCCGATAAGCTGAGAGCTGTATGGGATCCCTTCCCTGCCTTGGGGTGACCTGGTGCTGCTGTTAGACTGGGGGTGGGGAGCTGCAGAGCAGTGATGGCATCGGGCTGTTGCATGCTCTGGATTCCAGCTTTGCCTGTGCCACGTGTTGGATCCTTTGGGATCAGCTTTCCCAGCTTCACCTTCCAGCTTATCATTATTGCTTTACGTGCGGTGCTGGTCTTGGATGCCTCTAACAGGCAAACATGCAGCAGGAGGGTCCCATTCACTTTTGCACTTGGAGCAGTTTTACTTAAGAGCCTCCCAGCTGGTCTGAAAGTTCCCCCATGAATCCAACCTTCATTTGTTTTATTCCTCCTCCAGTCCAACGTTGCTGCTTCCAATGCCAAACTGGCTCTGTTCTATGACTGGCTCTTCTTCAACCCCGAGAAGGACAGCATCATGAATATAGGTATTATGGGGTTTGGGGGAGGGGGGTGATGGCTTTCAGAGCTGGCAGAGGGTCTATGGGTTCTCCAGCCCATGGGGGGCTGCTGTGATGAGCCCAATGGGGTCTGCAGGGGCTCAGTTTGGCAGCCTGAAGTCTGGTTGTTATTTAGGAGCTGGATGTGAGCAAGGAGCCTGAAGTACCCTCTGCATTATGGGGGGTGGCAGGAGGGGCTGTGGGCATCCCTGGGGCTCTCAGCCCTCCCTCCTGTCTCCCACCAGAGCCTGCCATCCTTGTGATGCATCACTCCATGAAGCCTCACCCAGCCATCACCGCCACGCTGCTGGATTTCATGTGCCGGGTGAGCTGCTCCCTCCGTGCAGCTTCTATAGGGGCTGCAGCCACATCCCCTCCCCTGCAGCCTCACCCTGCACGGCTGCTAAGTCCTGGGGTTGCTTCTGGAGCACCAAGTTTGAGCCCATGTGTCCTTCATTAGTGGGAAGGCATGCAGAACTCCCCAGCTCTGCAAATAAACCCTTCCAGAAGGCTGAGGATTAGGGAAAAAAAGGCTTCTGAATTGTTTCCCTGCTGTAGTACCCAATGCAGCGCTTGGCCCAGCATCGTCCCCCAGGGGTAAACACAATGTGGATGTGATGTTCCCTAAATCAGAGCCGTCCTTTTATCTTCCCTTTGTCCTTGGGCAGAGCGTGGGGCTGTGCCATCCCCCCCATCCCCCTCCCCAGGGCTGGTTCTGGTCATTGGGTCCCATGGAGATCTGCTGGGTTTCTTGGAAGCTGAATCCCAGAGCTGTGCACAACCAAAAGCAGCAGCTGACTCAGGAGCTGGGTGGGAGGTTCCTGGGTTGACCCTCAGTTCAGGGAGTTGTTTTCTTCCCTTTAGAAGCAGAGCTGTGTGTGTGGACGGAGCAGGATGTCACCCAGGGGTCCCATCTCTTATTCCCCCTGTCCTGCTTGGAGCCCAGCTCTGCCCCCAGGGCCCTTTGCAGCCCCCAGGGTGGTTTATCTGCCCCCTGGGAGATGTGCAGGCTGCTCTGTGGGGCAGGGAACCAAGTATGGGCTGCTCCTGCTGTGATGCTGCTCTCAGCTCTCCCACCCCTCTCAGTCAAAAGCAATGGGGCTCATGGCATCACAGAGCGGCTGGGGTTGGAAGGGACCTTTAAAGGCCATCTATACAGCTCCCCTACAGCAAACAGGGGGCACCCAGGGCTCCTTTGGGTGCTCAGAACCCATAGAGCCCAACTTTGGGCACCCACAGGCTCTGTGGGCAGACCCAGCTGTGTCCTGGAAGGTGCTTGATTCCATCATTCTCTCCCTTTTCAGATCATTCCCAACTTCTACCCCCCGTTGGAAGCCCACGTTCGTCAGGGGGTCTTCAATTCCCTCACCCACATTGTGGAGAAGCGCGTCCTCGCGTAAGGCATCGCTGGGTTCTGCTCTGTGCCCAGAGCTGCACTGACCCCTATGGGATCAGCAGGGTGACCCCCAGGGTTATGGGGGGGCTGTGCTGGGCTTCAACATGGGGCTTCAGCTCTGCAGGAAAGCAGGGGCTGCATCCAAGCTGTTTTTCCTCCCTTCCACAGCCACTTGGCCCCTCTCTTTGACAACCCCAAGCTGGACAAGGAGCTCAGAGCCATGTTAAGGGAGAAGTTCCCGGAGTTCTGCAGCTCCCCATCGCCTCCCATTGAAGGTAATGAGGGGGGGGGGCTTCAGTGCTGACCAAGAGCAAGGAGGTCAAAATGGGGCTGCAGGGAGACCACTGTGTGCCCATGGGCTCCCTTATCTCAGCCCTGCAGCGTGATAAAGGCACACGCTGCCTTGTCCTCACTCTGCTCCATCAAGGTGCTTCCCCTTCTATCTCTGCATGCTCATTGATTAGCCTTACTTAGGTTAAACAAAGAGCAACCATTTCTAATCTGTACATAACTGGACAGAGTGCTGCTGCTTTGCCAGCTCTACCATAGGGCTGGCAGCCCATAGCATCATCTGCTGCAGCCCCATGTGGTGCTAAGCCACTCTATGCAGCCCTGCAGCACATGGGGATGGCTGCATGGAGTTGCATGGAGCTGCATGGAGCTGCACCAAGTCCCATCCCCACTCTGGGCCGTGCAGGGTTCATTACTTGCCCTGAATCTCTCTGCCCTTTGCAGAGCTCCTCAGCTCCCCAACCCAATGCAGCAGCCATTGGCAGAGCCTGTCCTGCCCTGGGGCTGTGCCGGGAGCCATCCATCCCATCTTCCTTCTGTTCTCACTCCTTTTGCATTCGTATCCACAGTCAAAATCGAGGAGCCAGTTTCTATGGAGATGGACAATCACATGTCAGACAAAGATGACAGTTGCTATGATAACGCCGAGGCTGCGTTCAGTGACGATGAGGAGGATCTGAACAGCAAAGGTGCCCCATAGCTCAGTACTGTCCATTGTAGCTCTCTCCACCCCACAGCCCTATTTGGGTTCCTCTCTGCTCCAACACCCCATGGATGTGATGAGCAACTGCTGCTGCTGTGCTGTGGGTTCTTTGGGAACAGGCCGTCCCCATTCTGCTGATGAGGCTCAGGCTTCTCATTGCTCAGCCACGAGGTTCTCATTATATTCACTGGAGGCCTCTGTGAGCCCCACTCGAAGCCATATGGGGCTGGAGCCCTTTGCTGGCTCCCTGAAGCTGGAGGGGGTGTCCCCAGGGGGTCCTGAGCCTGGCAGTCAGGCTCTGGGGGGCTTCTGTAGGCAATGGGGAAGGACCACAGCCCCAGGATGGGGTCTGGGATGCAGCACTGCCTTCAGTTGTCATCCAGGAGCTGGATGGGGCTTGGGGTTAGAGGCCCCTGGATGAGCCCATAGGATGGATGAGGGGATGGGGGAGTGTCAGTCAGGGGTCCCAAAGTGAGCAACCTGTGTGTGTGTGTGTATGGAGATGGGCACAGCATTGCTGCTGGGAGCCAGGCTGAATGGAAGCACAGCTCTATGCACCCCTATGCCTGCATCCAGTGCTGCCTTCCTACACCCTGAGCCATGCTCAGCTGCACTGGGACACCCCTCATGTCCCACCCCATAGCCCTACACGGCCCCACACTGCAATGGGGACGGCCCCACACCGGCCCCACACCTCAATGTGAATAGCCCTATATGATCCAAGGGTTGCTTCCTTCATTGCAGGGAAGAAGAGGGAGTTCAGGTTTCACCCGATCAAAGAAACCATCGTGGAGGAACCTGTGGACATCACACCATTCCTGGACCAGTTGGACGAGTCTCTGAAGGATAAAGTCCTACAGCTGCAGAAGGGGAGGTTGGTTTGTGATGGCCAACATTGGTGGCTTTGGGGTGGTGATGCTCTGGACCTTATGGTGCCATAATGGAGCCCCGCAGGCCTGGACACAGCAGCACTTGGCTGCTTCTCTGCATTAGAGCTGGGAAGGCAGAAGGTTTTGGGCTCCATCCTTCCATGCTGGTGCATCAGTGGGGCAGTGGGGGGTGTCAGTGCATCCCTGCATGGGCTCTGCCTCCCCCCGTATCAGCACGTTGCCCATCTCTGCTTTGAGCAGCCTTGGAATTGATGGCACCTTAAGGGAGGCTCCGACAGCAGCTCTTGCTTTTCAGTCCTTGGCTTAGCGGGCTGCTTTAACCTAATTTATGGCTTTAAGCACCTTTAATCTGATGCTTTCAGTCATTCACCTGCAGCCAGCCAAACCCATTGAACCCCCCCAGGGCTCCATTCTGTGCTTTGGAGCCCCCTCTTAACCCCCCCATATCCCGTGGGCTCCCAAGCAGATCCAGCTCAGCACAAATCCCCCCCTTTTCATCCTGCTCTCTCTCTCAGTATCTTCCTTTCTAACTTGGATTTCCTCTTGTTTTTCTGCTCCAGCGATACGGAAGCGCAGTGTGAGGTCATGCAGGAAATCGTGGATCAAGTCCTGGAGGTAAAGGGCTCCGTGTCGGCCCTGTGCAGGGCTGAGCTCAGCAGGTTGCAAGCTGCAGGGGATGGCAGTGTTACAAGGAGGGGGGGGGTCCCATTGCTGCTCAGCCCTGCAGCTTTTGCAGCTGCCAAATGGCTCCTGAGCAGCTCAGGGTCATTCCCAGATGTGCTGCTGTGTCCCTGTGCAGGCTGTGAGCATCCCCTCCTTCCCCATCCCTCCTTCTTCCTTCCCCATCCCTCCCTTCTTCCCCATCCATCCCTCCCTCCTTCCCCATCCCCTCCTTCCCCATCCCCTCCTTCCCCATCCCCTCCTTCCCCATCCCCTCCTTCCCCATCCTTCCCTCCTTCCCCATCCTTCCCTCCTTCCCCATCCTTCCCTCCTTCCCCATCCCTCCCTCCTTCCCCATCCCTCCCTCCTTCCCCATCCCTCCTTCCCCATCCCCTCCTCCCCATCCCCTCCTTCCCCATCCCCTCCTTCCTTCCCCATCCTCCCCTCCCCATCCCCCCCTCCTCATCCCTCCCTTTCTCCCCCCCAGGAGGACTTTGACTCGGAGCAGCTGTCTGTTCTCGCCTCCTGCCTCCAGGAGCTGTTTAAGGCTCATTTCCGAGGGGAGGTTTTACCGGAGGAGATCACGGAGGAGTAAGGATTCATTTCTTTCCCTCTGTTTCACCCCAGGGCTTTCCCCATTCAAACTGCTGTGGGGTTGACCACCATAGATCACATCTCACACCCACAGTGTCAGGGCTCCATTCAGGCTGCCCAGCATGGGAACCCAGCTCTGTGCTCCCACCCTGCTGGGTGTTATTGGGGCTTGGAGCATCGGGGCCCTCTTAGGACCATCCCCATCTCCCCCGTCCCTTAGGGCTGAGCCCGGGGGTCCCAGAGCTCTGCCCCTGTTTGCTGGGTGCACCCATAGGGTCTGAGTGCTGTGTTTGCCCTGCAGGTCCCTGGAGGAGTCGGTGGGGAAGCCGCTCTACCTCATATTTAGGTTGGTCTGCTCTGAGATGGCCCAGCCGGGGCTTCCTTGTGTCCCACCCCAATGTCCCATCCCCTATATCCCATCCCCAGTGTGTGTCCCAACCCAATATCCTGACCCCAATGTGTGTCCCATACCCAATAACCCCGATATCCCCTATATCCCATCCCCAGTGTGTGTCCCATCCCCAGTAGCCCCAATATCCCATCCCCAATAACCCCGATATCTCATGCCCCAAATCCCCACTCCAGTGTGTGTCCCATCCCCAGCATGTGCCCCATCCCCTATATCCCATCCCCTATATCCCATCCCCTATATCCCATCCCCTATATCCCATCCCCAGTGTGGGTCCTATTCCCAATGTTACACCCCAATATCCCAACCCCAGTGTGTGTCCCATCCCCTATATCCCATCCCCTATATCCTATCCTCCTTATGTGTCTCACCCTAGTGGGTATCAAGTCCCACCCCACTATCCCATCCCCTATATCCCACCCCCAGTGTGTGTCCCATCCCTGTTATCCCACCCCAATATCCCACCTCCAGTGTGTGTCCCATCCCCTATATCCCATCCCCAGTGTGTGCCCCATCCCCTATATCCCATCTCCTATATCCCATCCCCTATATCCCACCCTCAGAGTGTGCCCCATCCCATCCCCTATATCCCATCCCCTATATCCCATCCCCTATATCCCATCCCCTATATCCCATCCCCTATATCCCATCCCCTATATCCCATCCCC
>NC_029540.1:1300030-1301379 GCF_001577835.2 Coturnix japonica
TCCCATCCCCTATATCCCATCCCCTATATCCCATCCCCTATATCCCATCCCCAGTGTGTGTCCCACCCTAGTGGCTGTCAAGTCCCACCCCACTATCCCATCCCCAATATCCCACCCCCAGTGTGTTCCCCATCCCCTACATCCCATCCCCAGTGTGTGCCCCATCCCTTATATCCCACCCCAATATCCCACCCCCAATACCCCAAACCCTACACACCACCCCACAGGAACCTGTGCCAGATGCAGGAGGACAACAGCGGCTTCTCCCTGCTGCTGGATCTCCTCTCGGAGCTCTACCAGAAGCAGCCCAAGATCGGGTACCACCTCCTCTATTACCTTAAAGCCAGGTAGGCAGTGGGGCTTTGAGGGGGGGGACCCCAACACCCTACACCCTCCCACTCCCCCAATTGTCCCCTATTCCCCCTTAACCCTCCATGATCCCCCAGCAAAGCAGCAGCGGGGAAGATGAACCTGTACGAGTCCTTCGCTCAGGCCACGCAGCTGGGGGACCTGCACACGTGTCTGATGATGGACATGAAGGCCTGCCAGGAGGACGACGTGCGGCTGCTCTGCTACCTCACCCCATCCATCTACACCGAGGTGGGGCGGGCACCGGTCGGATGTGGGGGTGGGGATGGGGGTTATGGGGTTGATTTGCTTCTGAGGCCCCATACGGTCCCATATGATTGCATTGAGACTAATGCTCATCCATTGCTCTGCCCTATACAGCCCCATATGGCTGCATTGACTAATGCTTATCCATCTCCCTGCCCCATAGAGCCCTATACGGTCCCATATGACTGCATTGAGACTAATGCTCATCCATTGCTCTGCCCCATAGAGCCCCATATGGCTGCATTGTGACCAATGCTCATACATCTCCCTGCCCCATAGAGCCCTATACGGTCCCATACATTCCCATATGGCTGCACTGACTAATGCTTATCCATCTCCCTGCCCCATAGAGCCCTATACGGTCCCATACAGTCCCATATGATCCTATATGGCTGCATTGGGACCAATGCTCATCCCTTGCCCTGCCCCATATAGCCCTGCATGGCCATGCGGTCCTGTGCAGCCCTATATGGCCCCATATGGCTGCACTGAAACCAATGCTCAGCCCTCACCCTGTCCCATACAGCCCTATATGGTTCCATACAGCCCCATATAGCTCAGTCCAGCCCCATATGACCCTGTGCAGCCCCATATGGCTGCACTGAAACCAATGCTTACCCCTCACCCCACCCCATACAACCCCATACAGTCCCATGTGGCTCCATACAGCCCCATACAGTCCCATGTAGCCCTGTACAGCCCCATACAGTCCCATGTAGCCCTGTACAGCCCCA
>NC_029540.1:1301694-1302775 GCF_001577835.2 Coturnix japonica
TACAGTCCCATGTAGCCCTGTACAGCCCCATACAGTCCCATGTGGCTCCATACAGCCCCATACAGTCCCATGTAGCCCTGTACAGCCCCATACAGCCCCATGTAGCCCTGTACAGCCCCATACAGTCCCGTGTGGCCCTGTACAGCCCCATACAGTCCTATATGGCTCCATACAGCCCTGTATGGCCCCATGCCCACCGGTGGGGATGGGCAGCCCTGTGCTCAGTGGGGCTGGGAGGTGACACTGCACCCCCCAATTCCCAACCCAGCCCTTGCTCTGCCCTCCTGCAGTTCCCGGATGAGACGCTGCGCAGTGGTGAGCTGCTCAATATGATCGTGGCCGTCATCGACTCAGCACAGGTGAGCTGGGAGCTGCTCTGTTCCCATTGCTCTGCACTGCAGGGAGGATGAAGACCCCTCCTTTGTGCCCCCTCACCCTCTGGGTTCCTCCTCCTGAGCTGCCCCCAAGGGCTCATCCAGAGCACAGTGTGCCCCATAACCCCATAAATCCCAATGGGGCTGCAGTGCATTGCAATGCCCCAACCCCAATCCTGGGCTGGGCAGAGGTTCAGCTTTGCCCAAATCACAGCCCTCCCCCCTCCTCCAATTCCTTCTTATTCCTTCCTATGATTCTTTGCCCCTCTTCCTCACCACACTCTTCCTCCTCACCCAGCCCAGCACCCCCCCATATCCCAGCCTGGTTTGCAAAGGACCCCAACACTCATCAGCTCCAAATCCCTCCTGCCCAGAGCCACATCCAGCCTGGCCTCAAATGCCTGCAGGGATGGGGGCATCCACTCTAAGAGGGGTTGGGACCCCCCTCCATCTCCCACCATGGGGGTCCCAGCCCCCAATTTGCAGCTCACAGTGTGCAGGGCATTGCACTGAGTGCTGACCCTGTGCTGTCCCTGCAGCTGCAGGAGTTGGTTTGCCACGTGATGATGGGGAACCTCGTCATGTTCCGCAAGGATTCCGTGCTCAACATCCTCAGTGAGTGCTGCACCTATGGGGGGGGACACCCCATCTACCCCCCCATCTCCCCCCCCATCTACCCCCCATCTACCCCTCAATCTATGCTCCCC
>NC_029540.1:1304294-1307120 GCF_001577835.2 Coturnix japonica
TGGTGCTGTGCTGCATGGTGTGCTGTGCTGCATGGTGTGCTGTGCTGCATGCAGTGGTGCTGTGCTGCATGGTGTGCTGTGCTGCATGGTGTGCTGTGCTGCATGGTGTGCTGTGCTGCATGCAGTGGTGCTGTGCTGCATGGTGTGCTGTGCTGCATGCAGTGGTGCTTTGCTGCATGGTGTGGTGTGCTGCATGCAGTGGTGCTCTGCTGCATGGTGTGCTGTGCTGCATGCAGTGGTGCTTTGCTGCATGGTGTGGTGTGCTGCATGCAGTGGTGCTCTGCTGCATTGTGCGCTGCATGGTGTGCTGTGCTGCATATTGGTGCACTCTGCTGCATATTGGTGCACTCTGCTGCATGCAGTGGTGCTGTGCTGCATGGTTTGCTGTGCTGCATGCAGTGGTGCTGTGCTGCATGGTTTGCTGTGCTGCATGCAGTGGTGCTGTGCTGCATGGTTTGCTCTGCTTCATTGTGTGCTGCATAGTGGTGCTGTGCTGCATTGTGTGCTGCATGTTGTGCTGTGCTGCATATTGGTACGCTCTGCTGCATGCAGTGGTGCTCTGCTGCATGGTGCTGCACTTGCATGGTATGCTGTGCTGCATGCAGTGGTGCTGTGCTGCATGGCGGCATGCTCTGCTGCATCGTGTGCTGTATGCATGGTTTGCTGTGCTGCATGGTGCTGTGCTGCATGGAGTGGTGCTGCACTTGCATGGTGTGCTGTACTGCCCTGTGTGGTGCATGCAGTGATGCTGTGCTGCATGGTACCGTGCTGCATGCAGTGGTGCTGTGCATTGCTTTGCAGTGCTGCATGCAGTGGTGCTATGTGGTGCTATGCATTGCTGTGCATTACAGTGCATTGCTGTGCATTACAGTGCATTGCTACATGCAACGGTGCTATGTGGTGCTGTGCATTGCTGCACGGTGCCTTGCTGTGCAGTGCTGCATGGTGCAGTGCTGTGTATAGCTGCATGGTGCAGTGCATTGCTGTGCATTGCTGCATGGTGCAGTGCAGTGCATTGCAGTGTGTTGCTGCATGGTGCAGTGCATCGCAGTGTATTTCTGCACGGTGCAGTGCATTGCATTGCTGTGCATTGCTGCATGGTACAGTGCAGTGCATTGCTGTGCATTGCTGCATAGTGCAGTGCAGTGCAGTGCAATGCTGCATGTTGCAATGCAGTGCCTTTCAGTGTATTGCTGCACGGTGCAGTGCATTGCATTGCAGTGCATTGCTGCATGGTGCCTTGCATTGCAGCGCTGCACGCTGCTGACTTGCTCTCTCCTTGCAGAGCACCCCGAGGCGTTGTCCTGTTTGCTGCTGCAGCTGCGCCGAGAGAAGTGAGTTCTGCACCTCCCCAGCCCCACAACCTGCACCAATGCAGCACTGGGGGGCTGCAATGGGGCACCCAACCACTGCCCCATTGCTGCCCCATTGCTGCCCCATTGCTGCCCCACTGCTGCCCCACTGCTGCACCACTGCTGCCCCATTGCTGCCCCATTGCTGCCCCACTGCTGCCCCATTGCTGCCCCACTGCTGCCCCACTGCTGCCCCATTGCTGCCCCATTGCTGCCCCACTGCTGCCCCACTGCTGCCCCACTGCTGCCCCATTGCTGCCCCACTGCTGCCNTGCTGCCCCACTGCCACCCCACCACTGCCCCATTGCTGCCCCACTGCCCCATTGCTGCCCCATTGCTGCCCCACTGCTGCCCCACTGCAGGCCCAGCGAGGAGATGGTGAAGATGGTGCTGAGCCGCCCGTGTCACCCCGACGATCAATTCACCACCAGCATCTTGCGCCACTGGGGGCTGAAACACGACGACCTGCTGGCTGAGCACATCAAGGCGCTGCTCATCAAGAACAACAGCCTGCCCAGGAAGAGGCAGAGGTGAGCGGGGGGGGATGGGGTGGAGGGGGGGGAGATGGGGGTCCCTATGGACTGTCCCCTAGGACTGTCCCTATGGCTGGGTGTCCCCATATCCAGGTGTCTCTATATGTCCTCAGCACCGTCCCTATGGCTGGTTGTCCCCATAGCTGGGTGTCCCTGTATGTCCTCAGGACTGTCCCTATGGCTGGGTGTCCCCATAGCTGGGTGTCCCTATATGTCCTCAGCACTGTCCCTATAGCTGGGTGTCCCCATATCCAGGCATCCCTATATGTCCCCAGGACTGTCCCCATGGCAGTGTGTCTTTATGGCCATGCATCCCATGGCTGCATGTACCCATGGCCATATATCCCCCATAGCTGTTTGCCCCCATAGCCACGTGTCCCCCTATGACTTTGTGTCCCCAGGGCTGTACCCATGGCCACATATCCCCATGTCTGTGTGTCCCTATGGCCATATATCCCCATGGCCATATATCCCCATGGCCATATATCCCCATAGCTGTGTGTCCCTATGGCCATATATCCCCATAGCACTGCATCCCTGAGCAGTGTGTGTGTGGGGTGGGGGATAAAGGGGGTTGTTCCTGTGGGTGGTGGGCAGGATGGGGATGGGGATGGGGATGGGGATGAGGATGGGGATGAGGATAAGGATGATGGGGATGAGGATGATGGGGATGAGGATGGGGATGAGGATGGGGATGAGGATGGGGATGGGATGGGGATGAGGATGAGGATGGGGATGAGATGAGGATGGGGATGAGGATGGGGATGAGGATGAGGATGAGGATGAGGATGGGGATGAGGATGAGAATGGGGATGAGGATGGGGATGGGGATGAGGATGAGGATGAGGATGGGGATGGGGATGAGGATGGGGATGAGGATGAGGATGGGGATGAGGATGAGGATGGGGATGGGGATGAGGATGGGGATGGGGATGAGGATG
>NC_029540.1:1308080-1319602 GCF_001577835.2 Coturnix japonica
TGGGGATGGGGATGGGGATGAGGATGAGGATGAGGATGGGGATGAGGATGAGGATGAGGATGAGGATGAGGATGAGGATGAGGATGAGGAGGGGTCCATGGCTGCCGACCCCGCAGGACCAACGGGCGCTCGCGCTCTGCCCCCAGCCTGCGCAGCTCCAGCAGCAAACTGGCCCAGCTGACCCTGGAGCAGATCCTGGAGCACCTGGACAGCCTGCGCCTCAACCTGGCCAACACCAAACAGAACTGTGAGTTCTATGGGGCTGAGGGGGGGATAAAAGGGGGCTGGAGACCCCCAACCCCTCCTAAATCCCCTTATTTCACCCCTACAGTCTTCAGCCAGACGCCCATCCTGCAGGCCCTGCAGCACGTCCAGGCCAGCTGCGACGAGGCGCATAAGATGAAGTGAGACCCCCCCCCAAATCCCACCCTCCAACCCAACAGCCGCCCCCAGCCCCTCATCACCCCCCATCACCCCCCATCTCCCCCCCCCAGGTTCAGCGACCTGTTCTCCCTGGCTGAGGAGTACGAGGACTCGTCCAGCAAACCCCCCAAGAGCCGCCGTAAGGCCGCCCTCGCCAGCCCCCGCAGCCGCAAGAGCGCGGCACAGCCCCAGAACAACGAGGAGGAGTCGGCGTCCAGCAGCGCCTCGGTCAGTGGGGATGGGTGTCCCCTATGGGGCTGGGTGTCCTCTATGGAGCTGTGTGCCTCCCTATAGAGCAGGGTGCCCCCTATGGGGCTGGGTGTCCCCTATGGGGCTGGGTGTCCCCCTTTATGGGGCTGGGTGTCCCCCTTTATGGGGCTGGGTGTCCCCCTATGGGGCTGGGTGTCCTCTATGGGGCTGGGTGTCCTCTATGGGGCTGGGTGCACCCCCATGGGGCTGGGTGTCCCCTATGGGGCTGGGTGCCCCCCTCTGCAGCTGGGTACCCCCTATGGGGTTGTGTCCCCCTCTATGGGGCTGTGTGCCTCCCCATGGGGCTGGGTGTCCCCCTATAGGGTTGTGTGCCCCCTCATGGGGCTGGGTGTCCCCCTATGGGGCTGTGTCCCCCTATGGGGCTGGGTGATTTCCTATGGGGCTGGGTGTCCCCTTATGGGGCTGTGTCCCCCTATGGGTGCTTCCCTATAGGGTTGTGTGCCCCCGTTATGGGGCTGGGTGTCCCCCTATGGGGCTGGGTGTCCCCTATGGGGCTGTGCCCCCTATGGGGCTGGGTGATTTCCTATGGGGCTGGGTGTCCCNTTATGGGGCTGGGTGTCCCCCTATGGGGCTGGGTGTCCCCTATGGGGCTGTGCCCCCTATGGGGCTGGGTGATTTCCTATGGGGCTGGGTGTCCCCCTTATGGGGCTGGGTGTCCCCCTATGGGGCTGGGTGTCCCCTATGGGGCTGTGTCCCCTATGGGGCTGGGTGCCCCCCTATAGGGTTACGTGTCCCTCTATGGGGCTGGGTGTCACCTATGGAGCTGGGTGTCCCCTATGGGGCTGTGTACCCCATATAGGGTTGTGTGCCCCCTCATGGGGCTGGGTGCCCCCCCCATGGGGCTGGGTGTCCCCCTATGGGGCTGGGTGCTTTCCTATGGGGCTGGGTGTCCCCTATGGGGCTGTGTACCCCCATATAGGGTTGTGTGCCTCCCTATGGAGCTGGGTGCTTCCCTATAGGGCTGTGTGCCCCCCTTATGGGGCTGGGTGCCCCCCTCTGCAGCTGGGTACCCCCTATGGGGCTGTGTCCCCCTCTATGGGGCTGTGTGCCCCCCCATGGGGCTGGGTGTCCCCCTATAGGGTTGTGTGCCCCCTCATGGGGCTGGGTGTCCCCCTATGGGGCTGGGTGTCCCCTATGGGGCTGGGTGTCCCCTATGAGGCTGGGTGTCCCCTATGGGGCTGGGTGTCCCCCTATAGGATTGTGTGTCCCCTCATGGGGCTGGGTGTCCCCCTATGGGGCTGGGTGTCCTCTATGGGGCTGGGTGTCCCCTATGTGACTAGGTGCCTCCCTGTGCAGCTGGGTGCCCCCCCTCTGCAGCTGGGGTGCTTCCCTATGGGGCTGGGTGCCCCCTCTGTGGGGCTGGATGCCCCCCTATGGGGCTGGGTGCCCCCCTATAGGGTTGTGTGCCTCCCTATGGAGTTGTGTGCCCCCCTATGGAGCTGGGTGCCCCCCTTATGGGGCTGGGTGTCCCCTATGAGGCTGGGTGTCCCCCTATAGGGTTGTGTGCCCCCTCATGGGGCTGGGTGCTTCCCTATGGAGCTGGGTGCCCCCCTATGGAGCTGGGTGCCCCCCTATAGGGTTGTGTGCCCCCCTATGGAGCTGGGTGCCCCCCTATAGGGTTATGTGTCCCCCTATGGGGCTGGGTGCTTCCCTATGGGGCTGTGTGCCTCCCTATGGAGCAGAGTGCCCCCTCTATGGAGCTGAGTGCCCCCCTGTAGGGTTGTGTACCCCCCCCATGGGGCTGGTTGTCCCCCTTATGGAGCAGGGTGCCCCCTTTATGGGGCTGGGTGCCCCCCTTTGGGTCTAGGACCCCTTGTTGTGTATAGGGCTGTGAGCCCCTATGGGGCCATGTTCCTTCTGTGGGACCCTTTGGTGGCTGTGGGGCTCTGTGTCCCCCTCTGTGGCTGGGATCCCTTTGTGGGTGTGGGGCTGGGACCCCCATGTAGGGCTGAGACCCCCCATATAGGGCTGGGCCCCTTTATGGGGCTGGGACCCCACAGTCATTATAAGGCTGGGGGGGGGGGTCAGTGTCCTCTCCCTTTGGGGCCATGTCCCTCTATGGGGCTGAGACCCCTCAGTGAGTGCAGGGCTATGGGGCCGTGTCTCTCCCTATGGGGTCGTGTGCCCCCTATGGGGCTGTGTCCCCCTCTATGGGGCTGGGTGCCCCCCTATAGGGTTGTGTGTCCCGCCATGGGGCTGAGTGCTTCCCTATGGGGTTGTGTCCCCCTCTATGGGGCTGGGTGTCCCCTATGGGGCTGTGTACCCCATATAGGGTTGTGTGCCCCCTCATGGGGCTGGGTGTCCCCCTCCCCATGGAGCTGGGTGACCCCCCCATGGGGCTGGGTGCCCCCTATGGGGTTGTGTCCCCCTCTATGGGGCTGGGAGCCCCCCTATGGAGCAGGGTGCCCCCTCTATGGGGCTGGGTGCCCCCCCATAGGGTTGTGTGCCCCCTTATGGGGTCAGGACCCCCCCTATTCCCCCCCATTGCCCCCCCAGGAGGAGGAGGACACCAAACCCAAGCCCACCAAGCGGAAGCGGAAGGGCTCGTCGGCCGTGGGCTCGGACAGCGACTGAGACGCCGCGGGGTAGAGCGTCCCCCACAGCGCCCCCCATCGGAGCAGCGCCCCCTGGTGGCGGAGGGGAGGAACTGCAGCCTGTGTGTGTGCGACCCCCCCCATCCAGCACAGGAACCTCGGGGAGGGGGGGGGTGTTTCCTTTGAGGTTATCGGACTGTCATCTTGGGCTTTCTGCCTTTTCATAGGAATAAATAAAGGCGCATCTAAGGAATACTGGCATCGCAGATTTCAGCTTAAGTGCATGGATTTTCTAAGTACGGCTTTGGTTCCATGGGACCGCAGAGTCAGTCATCTAGCAGATTGGAAGTTCTTAATTGCTATTCAGTTTAAGTAGCATTCAGGAGGAGTAGAGCTTATTGCTTTGTTTTATAGAAACTATACACATGGATTTTACCTGTCTGTTTATCTTATGGTCCGCACAGCTTCATTTCGATTTCACACACCATGTTCGTGATAGTCAATATACACGTGACTATATATATATGGCACCACAGTTGAGCAGCGATGGAGGTTCCTATATGGTTAGCTCTAGTTTTTTTTATTTTGTTCTTGTCTTTTTCTCCATGGAACTTATATAGAGAGATTTGTCATTGTTTCTGTAACTTCTGTCTCATCATGATCCTTTGCTTTGTGTTCAAGTAGGCCTGATGGTAGGTAGCCCTCGCCACAGAGCAAGTGTGGTAATTCTAGTGTTCATTTTTTGCCTGGTTGTTTTCCTGTTGTCCGCCTTTGCCGTGAAATCACTTCAGCTGAGGCTGGGAGAGCTCTAAGCCTGGGTTCTCGCCCCCCAGCGTTTTGCAAGGCTGAAAGTGCACTGTGAAGAAAGGAAGTCTCTAAAGCCTAGCATCTTTTTTTTTTCCCACACTTTCAGCAGGAAGTGGTAGTGAAGTACGGTACGGAGCGAATTAAGAGAAATGAGGAAGGTAAGAAGACGTGTCCTAGGGATTCGGCGCTAGCATCGTTTGGTTAATTGCATTTGTAAACAGATACAATGTCGAATACTGGTTGCTGTTGTACTTATTTCAGGATGTCGCGAGGATGATTTCAAGGGTTATTCCTATCCTGACTGTGTTATTGGGGGGTAAAATAAGAAAAGGTCCCGATTCTTGCCGAGTATTTTTTTTATTTAATCTATAATGTTCACGCTCCAGAACAGGTTTCAGGTCACTGCAAGCACCTGTTCTAGGAAGAAGTAAGAGGCCACATCTCCAGAACTCTTGAACTTGCACTGGAATTTTAATAAGGGGGAAGCGCCTCTTAAAAATGCCTTTATAGCATAGGAAAAATGACAGCTTTTAATAGCTGTGCCTTACTCCCTGTTTCTTTCTCTGGGTTACTTGTGTGGCGTTAGGCCATTTGCCCAGCAGGTTGAGGCTGTTCATTTCAGTGGTCAGCGTGCGCACTGTGAATGAAAATACATGTGGGCAAAGGCCCAGTCTGTAGTTCCTACTGCTCTTTGGCAAGAGTTTATTCAATCTGTTCATCTTGGCCAGGATTCTTATCTTGGCTTGTGGTCTTATTTACAGTGTAATGGCAGAGTTATTGCTATTCCAAAGCTCTCTGGTGATACTGTCTAGTAAAGCGGTTCAGGCTGGGATTTGAGTGGGGATCTGTGGAGAGCTGAATTTCATGAAAATTCTGCGAGAGCTGTGTGTGTTATTTCAAACAGAATGAAATCAGATCTGCAAGCTTTGGTCTTTTCAGAAGGGGGAGTGGAACTTCTGGTCTTTCTCTTTGAGGGAGGTATTGTTTGTTAAGAGTAGTGGATGCACTACTGTGGTACATCATATGTAAATGTTTTCCATCCTGTTTGTTGCTGTGCAGGGGTTATGTTACCTACCTAACATAGGTGCAGTAACCTATTCCTGATTCACAGAGTTCTGTGTACCTCTTATTTCAGTACACCCAATATCAAAAGTAAGATTTTGTGTACTGACAAAATACCTCGTGATTTCTCAGCAACTTTGTTGTTCAAATCCTCATCTTGCCCAGTTGGGGTTTAAAGTTTTCGGAGTAATGTTGATATGTCATCTGAGGATGAAGGTTAAGAGGCAATCAGCACACCTCAGAGCACTGCTGATTGGTAACACTTGGATTTGCAGTAGGCTGTGGTTTGTTGGTGTTGAGGGCCAGTTTGAAGTACTCAGCAGAGGTGATGAAACACACTGTGGAGTCTGAGTTCAGTTTGGGTGGGTGCTTAGCTGCATGAGGACTGTAGTCTCAATATTCTGAACTAACATTGTCTATTTCACAAAAACAGGAGGTCGAAAGTCCTGGTGAGGAGCTCTTGCTGAAATGTCTATGCTCGCAAATCTAAAAGCTTACTGCATGTCAGATTTTCATGTGGGAGAGAATGGAGAGTAACATGAAAAAGCACTGTTAGGTAGAATCAGTTGCTTTTGGCAGACTTAAATGATGGAATTTTCAATTATCAGTACTTTTTCGAGAGTAAGTGTTAGAGTTAGCTGGGAGGTGAGAAATATGATGACTGGGTTCATCTGAAGAGAAAAAATGAATAAGAACACAAATATGTGTGTATGCAAACGTACGTGTCTACTGTAGCCTAAGAAGAGTGAGTTATTTCAGTGAGATTCTTAAGGCTTTTTTCAGTTCCTGTGTTTAAAAATCAATTTTGGACGCTCAAATATTATAATAAAGTGGATTTGGATTCTGCTATTTCCTCTAACAGTTGCTTTAAAACTGAAAATGTATTTCATTTTGAAAAATACATGGCTCGAAGAGATCAATTTCAGCTACTACATGGGAAGAATCCTAAGGTGCTTTTCAGTCCCTGCCATACTTTGTCTTGTTTGAGTAAATTTTTTTCTTCCAATACAGGGCTCCTTGAAGATGTCTGGCTCATTTTACTTCAATCTGCCTGGCTATTTCCTGTTGAACTGCTGAAGTTTTCCTCCTGCTTGTTCTCCTGAATCCTTAATCTATCAAGTTGTCAGAAGTGGCTGCTATGGTGGCCGTTTCTGTTTTGTTTCCTTTGTTGGTAAGTAGTAGCAAACTGCTAGAAGTGTCGTGCCACGTGTGCAAGTCTCTGTTTTGTGCATCGGTTTGTATCTTACTTGAGCGAAGTGAGGCCCAACGCACGAGCCAAGAAGGAAGCAAGAAAAACAAACAAATCAAAACAACAGTACTGTACAAAAGCAGATAGCAGCCAACTTGAAACTAACAAACCAAGAAGCCTTGTTTTTTCTCTCAGTTTGTATGCCGCTAGTGGCTTCTACACAAGCAATTAAAGAATCAAGCGAATCAATTTCACTAAGGTCAAGAATTCTAGATTGTTGCATAGTTTGGGCTTACCCTTGGTATTGTGTAAAAATAATTTAAAGGTAACTTTGGTAAAAAAGCCATGGAAAGCTTTTGGGGGGATAATAGAAAAATCAATAAAAATCAAAAAGCGAGGAGTGAACACCTGGTAAAAGCAGAATGAGACTGGAAAGAGGAATGAAAAATCGTAGCTCTGGAGCAGATGCCAAGTCTTATGGCGTGTAGTAGATTGCATGTTGGAAAAATTCGTGGTCTTTGTCGCTTGACGCTACACTAAGCAATTTTGGGTTTACTAGATTTACACGTCTGTGGGTTTTTGTATGAGTCAGGTTCAGGTAACGAGGGACTGCAGCGAATGTCATCTTCTTTTATTCTTAGGTCTCTTAGCCGGAGCAACGATTTGGGTTTTGGACAGCGGTCTTGCGGCGGGACAGCGCGACATGCGCTACCGGCGCATGGTGCATGATCACAGGGATTTGCCTCCGGCTCATCTGTGAGAGAGTTGGCCGCTCATACCACGCTGTTGCTGAGCCGGCGCCCTCGTGCGCCCGTCGTCCTAGTTGCAGGGCGTAGCACCACGCTCGCGTCGACATAGGCCGCCTGCAAGTGACCATTCGGACACCCGCTCGCAGTCGCCATCTCACGTGCATCCGAACTCCAAAACCTTGGAATAAGCGCGCCAAAGAAAAGACGGTTAGTCAACCTAAACCGGTGGCGATCGGAAATCTCCAAAGAGGGCGACCGTCCGCGACATCCAAGATGGGCGCCAAATTAGGCGAGTCTTACTCGACACCACACAGTATATCCGACTTAGGCTGAGCACATTAAACCTTCGACAGCTCGTAGTAGCCTGCGGGCTGATAGTAGGTGACCAGGAGAGCTATATCAGACTAAGGCCATAAACACGCGATGGTCTGACCTAACCTCTCTAACAATCGCACTTCCCAGTGCGAGACCGTTCATCAAGCAGATGCACAATTAAGCGATGAGTACGAAAATTCATTCTGCGCGGAGTTACAAAGCACACTAGAGCCCCCTACTCTCCCATCACCATTGATCGCAACTACGGCTGACCGCCGCTCGCTGGGTCGCTGTTTCTTTTCGATGAGTATTTTCTACTTCTTCTACCACGAGCGCACATACACAGCCTGCACACCGCTCCGTTTATACTGTACCCGCGGTGCTGGACCCTCAAGCTCCCCCCCCCATACATTGACAACCCCCCCCTTATAAACACCCCTAAGGCCCAGCCATATAGACCCCTATTCTCCCGCCCCCACTACCCATAGACCCCATACCACACCATAAGACCCACACCCCATCAAGATAGAAGCCGGACACTCACAGACCCCATCAGACCCCATACTACCACCACCAGATCATAGAACCATATCTCCCCCGCTCCACACACTGCCCATATAGCACTCCCATACTGACCCCCATAGACCACACAGTATCTCCCCCATACCACCCCAACCGACCCCATAGACGCCCATATCTCCCCCCCACCACGTGACACATAGACGCACTTCTACCCCCACCCACACGCATAGCCCCTCTGACCCCATAGACCCCATACCCCACCTACGACCCCATTAGACCCCATATCTCGCCCACACACCAGATAGAAGTAGATACGGCACCCCATAGACCATAAACCACCATCCAATAGACCTCCAGATATCTCCCCCCCCCACAACCCATTAGGATCCCCATAACCACCGCATACCCAACTTCCCCATAGAACCCCACAAACCCCCATACCCACCCCATAGACCCCATATCTCCCCCACACCCCACACACTCCATAGACCCCACAAACCCCATAGTCTATGGGTTTATGTGGGGGGTGGGGCGACCCAGTGTCGGGCACTGGGGGGTAGTGTGACCCCATTGTGGGTCTCTGTGGGATTTGTGGGGGGGGGGGATGGGGTATATGGTCTGTGGGGTGGGTGGGGGGGGATATGGGGTCTATGGGGTGGGTATGGGGTCTATGGTCTGGGGTCTATGGGGTGGGTTGCGGTGGGGGGAGAATCTCGGTGTCTATATGGGGTTTATGGGGCTGGGTATAGGGGTCTGTGGGGTGGGTGGGGGGGTATGGGTCTATGGGGTGGGTCGGGATGGGGGGAGATACGGTGTCCTATGGGGTCTATGGGGTGGGTATGGGGTCTATGGGGTGGCTGGGGGGGCATATGGGGTCCTATGGGGTGGGGTAATGGGTCTATAGGGGTGGCTTGGGGGGGATATGGGGTCTATAGGGTTGGGTCTGGGGTCTATTGGGCGTGGCTGGGGGGTTAATGGGGTGCTATTGGGGTTTTATGGATGGGTATGGGTCTGGTGGGGTGGCCTGGGGGGGGGATATGGGGTCCTATGGGGTGGGTGGGGGGGGCATATGGGGTCTATGGGGTGGGGTATGGGGTCTATGGGTGGCTTGAGGGGGGGGAATATGGGCGTCTACTGGGGTGGGTTATGGGGTCTATGGGTGCCTATTGGGGTGGGGTTGGGGGGTTATGGGGTCTATTGGAGGTGGGTGGGGGGGGTAATGGTGGTCTGTGGGGGGGCAAATAATTGGATGGTTCTATGGGCGTGGGTATTGGGGTGGGGGGGGGGGGGGAATTAAATATTGGATCTTATGGGGTGGGCTGGGGGGGATTATTGGGTCTATGGGGTTGGGTATGGGCTCTAATGGGGTCTGGGTCTTAATGGGGTGGGTAATGTGGTCTGTGGGGTGGCTGGGTGGGGTCTATGGGCTCTATGGGGTGGCTGGGAATTCCGTTGCGCTCCCCGTGTACGCGTCGATGGGGCGGGGCCGGTTCTATGGGGCGGGGCGGGGGTTGGCCTCCCGAGGGTGCCGTTGCGTTGTTAGTGGGGTGGGGGTCGTTGTGTTTGTTCTTGTGGTGGGGGTACCGTTATTTGGGGTGGGGGTCGTTATTTGGGGTGGGGGGTCCCACCATGTTCTCTGTCCCTCCTCTGCTGCTGTTGCTGCTTTACGCTGTTTGCGTTTTGCGGTGGCGGCGTTGGGCCTGCGGCTGTTTGCGGACGTTACGTTCGTGCTGCGGGCGCTGCGGGTCCGTCGGCGTTTGTTGGCGGGGCGGGGGGGCACGTTGGCGTTTACGCTTTTAGCGTACGGCTCGGCTGACGACCGCACGGCCCGTTTTTTGCGGGTCCCGCGGTGGCATCGTACGATACGAGGGACGCTTTTAGAGCGGGTGTCCCCGCTGGTGAAGGCGCTGCGGGACCGGCCGCTGTTGGGGGGGGATGGGGAGGGTTGTGGTTAAGGGCCACGCGTGACCGTGGGGCTCCTTGCGGGGAACGGCCCCGCGTTCGTGTGCGGGTGGATGGCGTTAATGGCCATCGGAGCGAGGCCGGCGCTGCTGGGGACGGAGCTGAGACCCGCAGCGTTACGGCACTGCGTGAAGGTGTGCGGGGCCAGGGCCGTGCTGGTGGAGCCACGGTGAGGGGGGATAGTGGGGTCTCGTGGGGTCTAATGGGGTGGGTGTGGGGAGAGTACGGGGTCCTGTGGGGTTGGGGTGGGGGGAATGGGGTCGTGGGTGGGTGAAGGGGGGATATGGGGTCTGTGGGGTCTATGGGGTGGGTGGGGGTTGGGTAATGGGGTCCTATGGGGTGGCTGGGGGGGGATATGGGGTGTATGGGGTCTGTGGGGTCTAAGGCGGTGGGTGGGGTGGGTATTGGGGTCTGTGGGGTCTATGGGGTGGTGTGGGGAGATAGCGGGGTCTGTGGGGGGTGGGTGGGTGGGGAATATGGGGTCTATGGGGTGGTGGGGTGTTGGGGGCGATGAGGGCTTAATGTGGTGGGTATCGGGTCTGTGGGTCCTATGGGTGGGGTATGGGGTGTGTTTTTTGGGTCTATGGGTCTAATGGGGTGGGTATGGGGTCTATGGGGTGTGTGGGGGAAGTTATGGGGTCTATGGGTAGGGTGGGGGGAGATATGGGGTCTATGGGTGTGTCTGGAGTGGGGGGAGATGTTGGGGGTCTATGGGGTGGGTGGGGGGTCCTATGGGGGTCTGTGGGGTGGTGTGGGGTGGGGGGGATATGGGGTTATGTGGGTGGGTATGGGGTCTATGGGGTGGGTGGGAATATTGGGTTGTGGGGTGTGTGGGGGAGATACAGGGTCTATGGAGTCTAATGGGGTGGGGTGGGGTGATGGGGATATGTGCTCTAAAATGGGGTGGGTATGGGGGTGGTGGGGTCTACTGGGTCTGTGGGCCTATGGGAGTGGGTGGGGTGGGTGAGGGTGATTGGGGTCTTATGGGGTGGGTATGTGTCATTGTGGGGTGGTGGTGGGGGGAGATAAGGGTCTATGGGGTTCTATGGGGTGGGTAATGGGGGCTTTGCTGGGGTGTGGTGTGGTGGGATGGGGTCTGTTGGGGTTGTGGTGGGGTGGGTGGCGGTGGGGGTATGGGGTGGTATGGGTCTGTGGGGTTGTGGGGGGGAGATATGGGGTCTATGGGGTGGGTGGGGTGGGATATAGGGGTTATGGGTGGGGATGTGGTCCGGTGGGGTGGGGGGGGGTGAGTATCGGGGTCTATGGATTGGTGGGGAGATATTCGGGGTCTATGGGTGGGTTATGGGGTTGTGGAGTGGGTATGGGGTGCTATGCAGGGGAGTCTTTTTTTTTTGTCGGGGTCTATGGGTGGCTGGGGAGAATACTGGCAATCTATGGGATGTGTGTGGGGAGTTATGGGGTCTAATGGGTGGGTATGGCGGTCTGTGGGTCTATGGGGTCATAATGGGGTGGGGGGATATGGGGTCTATGGGGTGTATGGGCCGTGGGTATATGGGGTCTTGTGGGGTCTAATGGGGTGGGTATGGGGTGTGTGGGTCATGGGGTGGGTATGGGGGTCTATGGGTGGGGTGGGGGGTCTCTGGGTCTATGGGGTGTGTGGGTGGGGGGAGATGTGGCGTCTATGGTGTCTGTGGGCTGGGCGGGGATGGGAGAATATGGGGTCTATTG
>NC_029540.1:1319627-1323294 GCF_001577835.2 Coturnix japonica
GATCTATGGGGCCTATGAGGTGTGTGGGGTGTGAGTGTGGGGTTATGGGGTCTGTGGGGTGGGCATGGGGGTCTGCGGAGTCTATGGGGTGTGTGGGGTGGTGGTCTGTGGGCTCTTTGAGGTCTTTTGGTGGGTATGGGGGTCTGTGGGTTCTATGGGGTCTATGGGCTCTATGTGGTGTGTGTTATGGGCTCTATGGGACGGGGTTGTGGCCGGGATGGTTCTGGGTTGTGGGCTGCGGTTCTGTGTTGGGGGGGTTCGGTTCCGTTCGGTGTCGCTGACCCCTCGTGGTCCCTTAGAGCTGTTCGGGGCTTTGGAGCCGATCGTGGCGGAGCTGCGGGAATCCGGCGTGTCGGTTTGGGTGATACCGGGGGTGATACCGGGGCCGGTACCGGGTCGGTACCCGAACGGAGCGGAACCTTTGAACGACGCTTCGGAACCGGATCCGAAGGAGCTGATGGAAGATGGGGACGTTTGGAGACCGAGCGACATGGGGGAGACGGCGCTGTACATCTTCACCTCCGGGACCACCGGTGGGGGGCGCCATGGGGTGTGGGGCCGCCTATGGGGCTGTGGGGTCAGCTATGGGGCTGTGGGGATGGCTATGGGGCTATGGGGCCGGCCATGGGGCTATGGGGCTGGCTGTGGGGCTGTGGGGTCGGCTATAGGGCTGTGGGGTGGATATTGGGGTATGGGGTCAGCTATGGGGCTGTGGGGCCGGCCATGGGGCTATGGGGCTGGCTGGGGGCTATGGGGTCGGCTGTAGGGCTGTGGGGCCGGCCATGGGGCTATGGGGCTGGCTGTGGGGCTATGGGGTCAGCTATAGGGCTGTGGGGCCGGCCATGGGGCTATGGGGTCAGCTATAGGGCTGTGGGACTGGCCATGGGGCTGTGGGGATGGCTAAGGGGCAGCTAAGGGGCTGTGGGGCTGGCTGTGGGGCTATGGGGTCAGCTATAGTGCTGTGGGGATGGCTATGGGGCTGTGGGGATGGCTATGGGGCTATGGGGTCAGCTATAGGGCTATGGGGCTGGCTATGGGGCTATGGGGCTGGCTGTGGGGCTGTGGGGTTGGCTATGGGGCTATGGGGTCAGCTATAGGGCTGTGGGGCTGGCTGTTGGGCTGTGGGGCTGGCTATGGGGCTGTGGGGCCGCCTGTGGGGATGGCTATGGGGCCGCCTGTGGGGCTGTGGGGCTGGCTGTGGGGCTATGTGGTCAGCTATAGGGCTGTGGGGCCGGCCATGGGGCTGTGGGGCTGGCTAAGGGGATGGGGGGATGGCTATAGGGCAATGGGGCTGGCTGTGGGGCCTCCTATTGGGCTATGGGGCTATAGGGCTGGCTATGGGACTGCGTGGCCAGCTATAGGGCTGCTCAGGGG
The DNA here is from genome assembly GCF_001577835.2 of Coturnix japonica. Lineage (NCBI taxonomy): Eukaryota > Metazoa > Chordata > Aves > Galliformes > Phasianidae > Coturnix > Coturnix japonica. The sequence goes on from NC_029540.1 coordinate 1,321,002, forward strand.
GCTGTGGGGCCTCCTACTGTGCTATGGGGCTATAGGGCTGCCTATGGGGCTATAGGGCTGTCTATAGGGTCGTCTATAGGGCTGCCTATGGGGCCGTCTATAGGGCCGTCTATAGGGCTGCCTATGGGGCCATCTATAGGGCTACCAATGGGGCCATCTATAGGGCTGCCTACGGGGTCGTCTCTAGGGCTTCCTATGGGGCTCTGTGGCCTCCTATTGGGCTATAGGGCTGCCTATGGGGCCGTCTATAGGGCCGTCAATAGGGCTGCCTATGGGGCCATCTGTAGGCTGCCTATGGGGCCGTCTATAGGGATGCCTATGGGGCTATAGGGTTGCCTATGGGGCCATCTATAGGCTGCCTATAGGGCCGACTATAGGGCTGCCTACGGGGCCGTCTATAGGGCTGCCTATGGGGATATAGGGCTGCCTATGGGGCCATTTATAGGGTCGTCTATAGGGCTGCCTATGGGGCCATCTATAGGCTGCCTATGGGGCTATAGGGCTGCTTATGGGGTCATCTATAGGGCCATCTATAGGGCTGCCTATGGGGCCTTCTCTAGGGCTGCCTATGGGGCTCTGTGGCCTCCTATTGGGCTATAGGGCTACCTATAGGGCCGTCTATAGGGCTGCCTATGGAGCTGGCTATAGGTCTGCCTATGGGGCCATCTATAGGGCTGCCTATGTGGCTCTGTGTCCTCCTATTGTTCTATATGGCCGCCTATGGGACCATCTATAGGGCTGCCTATGGGGCCATCTATAGGGCTGCCTATGTGGCTGTGTGTCCTCCTATATGTCCCTATGGCCGCCTATAGGGCCGTGTTCTCCCCCCATCCCTCAGGTCTCCCCAAGGCCGCCCGTGTCTCTCACCTGAAGGCGCTGTTGTGCTGCGGCTTCTACCAGCTGCTGGGCGCCCACCGGCGCGACGTGCTGTACGTGGCGCTGCCGCTGCATCACACGGCGGGGGCGCTGCTGGGCATCGCGGGATGCGTCGGAATCGGTGGGGGGGGGACGGGGGGTATTGCGGATGGGGGGTATTGGGGGGGTGGGGGTATTGGGGGTATTTGGGGTGGGGGGCGGGCTGGGGGGTTGGTAGGGTGGAAGGAGGGGAATTGGGATTGGAGTGGAGGGGGGTTATTGTGGGGGGTGGTTGGTATTTGGGGGTTGGGGGGTAAATTGGGAGTGGGGGGGGTGGGAGGGGGTATTTATTTGAAGATGGGGTGGGTTATTGGAGGGGGTAATTGGGAATGGGGGTGGCTATTGGGGGTATGGGGGAGTGGGGGTAATTGGAGGGGGGGGGTATTTGGGATGGAAGGGGCGTGGGGGGGATGCTGGGGGGTATTGGGGGGCTATTAAGGGGGGAGTTTGGGGGTATTGGGATGGGGGGGTGAGGGGCATTCGGGGGAGGGGATCTGGGGGGATTGGGATGGGGGGGTATATTTGAGGTGGGTTATTGGGAATGGGGAGGGTGGGGGGTGATTTGAGGGGGGGGTTTGGAATTGGGGGTGTGGGGGTGGGGGGGTGTAGGGTGGGACGGGGGGAGGTATTGGGATGTGGGAGGGGTGTGGGGGGTATTTGGGATGGGGTGTGATGAGATGGGGGTATTTGGGAGGGGGGGTGGGGAGGGGGGTATTAGATTGGGGGGTTTTGGAATGGAGGTATTTGGGATGGGGGAGGTGGGGCATTATGGGGGGAGTATTGGGGATGGGAGGTGTGTGATGTGGGGAGGAGGGGGGTTAGGGGGTGGGGGTGATTGGGGGGGTTATTGGGATGGGGGGGGATATGGGGGAAGGGAGGGGTGTGGGGAGGGTATTGGTTTGGGGGGGTGTAGGACGGAAGGGGGTTATTGGGATGGGGGGTGTATTAGGGGGGTGGGGGTATTGGGGTGGGTATTGGGGTTAGGGGGCTTTAGGGTGGGAGGGGGTAATTTGGGATGGGGGGTGAAGAATATAGGGGGGTTTTGGGGGGGGTATTGGATGGGGGGGATCATGGGGGGCATGGGGGTATGTGGGGATTGGGGGAGTGGGAGGGGGGTATTGCTGGGTGGGTGGGGTATTGGGGGTGTGGGGGGTATTGGGAAATGGGGGGGGGTGGGGGGTGTAGGGTGGGAGGGGGGTATTGGGTGGTGGGTGGCTGGAGGGGGTTTGAGGGGGGGTTGGGGGCATTGGGATATTGGTGATGGGGGTGTATTATGGAGGGGCAGGGGTATTGGGGAGGGATTGGAATGGGGGGGTGGCGATGGGCGTGGGGAGGGGGCTATTGGGATGGGGGGGTAGGGGAGGTTTGGGGGGGGTAG
>NC_029540.1:1324488-1330460 GCF_001577835.2 Coturnix japonica
TCGGGGCCGTGGGGAGGAGCAGCTTCACATCTATAAGGTGTGGGGGGGGTCAGGGGTCCCGTGTGGTTCGTTTGGGTTTTGTTTGTGTTCTGAGCCGACCCGACCCCGCAGCTTTTCTCGCCCTTTGAGATCGTGAGGTTCGACGTGGCTCAGGGGGCCCCGGTGCGGGATGAGAAGGGGAGGTGTATCCGAGTGAGGCCGGGTGAGGATGGTATAGGGGGGGTTATGGGGTTATGGGGTGAGGATGGGGTGGGATAGGGGTGAATTGGGGGGGGGATGGGGTGGGATGGATGGGATGGTTTGAGTTGGTAGGTTTTGGGATGGGTTTGGATAGAATGGGATGGAATGGGATGGGAAATGGGATGGGAGGGATGGTGGGATGGATGGGGTGGGAATGGGATGGGAAATGGGAATGGATGGATGGGATGGATGGGGTGGGGATGGGATGGGATGGGAATGGGAGGGATGGATGGGATGGATGGGATGGGATGGGATGGGATGGGATGGGATGGATGGGATGGGATGGGATGGGGATGAAGTGGGATGGGATGAATGGGTTGAGATGGGATGGAATGGGGATGGAATAGGGGTGATTTTGGGGTTGGATGAGGATGGATGGGATGGGATGAATTTGGGATGGAACGGAGGTGGACTGGGATGGGATGGGGATGAATTTGGGATGGGATGGAATGGGATGGGGTGGATGGGTTGGGTGTGGTGGGATGGGGATGAATTTGGGATGGGTTGGATAGGGATGAAATGGGATGGGATGGGAAGGGAGGAGTTGGGATAGGGATGAAGATGGGATGGTTTGGATTGGGATGGGTTGGGATAGGGCTGAATTGGGATGGGAAGGGATGGGTTGGGATAGGGATGGGTTATGATGGATGGGTTGGGATGGGGCTGAACTGGGATGGGATGGGAAGGGATGGGTTGGGATAGGGATGAAGATGGGTTGGGATGGGTTGGGATAGGGATAGGGATGGGGATGAAGATGGGATGGGATGGAATGGGATGGGGATGATTTGGGTTGGGATGGGTTGGGATGGGATGGGTTGGGATAGGGATGAAGATAGGTTGGGATGGATTGGGATGAGATGGGTTGGGATGGGATGGGGCTGAATTGAATGGGATGGGATGGGATAGGGATGAAGATGGGATGGGATGAGGATGGGTTGGGATGGATGGGTTGGGATGGGGCTGAACTGGGATGGGATGGGAAGGGATGAGTTGGGATGGGTTGGGATAGGGATGAAGATGGGTTGGGATGGGTTGGGATAGGGCTGAATTGGGATGGGAAGGGATGGGTTGGGATGGGGCTGAACTGGGATGGGATGGGTTGGGATAGGGATGAAATGGGATGGGTTGGGATAGGGCTGAACTGGGATGGGATGGGATAGGGATGAGTTGGGATAGGGAAGAAGATAGGATGGGTTGGGAAGGGATGGGTTGGGATAGGGCTAAATTGGGATGGGAAGGGATGGGTTGGGATAGGGATGAAGATGGGTTGGGATGGGATGGGTTGGGATAGGGATGAAGATGGGTTGGGATGGGTTGGGATAGGTATGAAATGGGAAGGGATGGGTTGTGATGGATGGTTTGGGATGGGCTGAGTTGTGCGGCGCTGACGCTGTGGTCTCTGCCCCCAGGGGAGCCGGGGCTGCTGGTGGCTCCGGTGACGCCGCGGACGCCGTTCCTGGGCTACGTGGGCAGCCGGGCGCAGTCGGAGCAGAAGCTGCTCAGGGACGTTTTTGTGGAGGGCGACACGTTTTTTAGCACCGGGGACTTGATGGAGGAGGACGAACTCGGCTTCGTGCGATTCTGCGACCGCACCGGGGACACCTTCAGGTCAGCGCCAACACACGGCACTACGGGCACCAACCCTATGGGCACCAACCCTATGGGGACCAACCTTATGGGCACCAACCCTATGGGGACCAACCACAGCACTATGGGCACCAACCTTATGGGCACCAACCACAGCACTATGGGCACCAACCTTATGGGGACCAACTATGGCACTATGGGCACCAACCCTATGGGGACCAACCACAGCACTATGGGCACCAACCTTATGGGGACCAACTATGGCACTATGGGCACCAACCTTATGGGCACCAACCACAGCACTATGGGCACCAACCTTATGGGGACCACCCATGGCCCTATGGGGACCAACCCTATGGGGACCAACTACAGCACTATGGGGACCAACCCTATGGGGACCAACCACAGCACTATGGGGATCTGTTGTGGCCCTATGGGAGCCAATAACGGCCCTATGGGAGCCACAGCCCTATGGGAACCAACCACGGCCCTATGGGAGTTACAGCCCTATGGGAGCCAATAATGGCCCTATGGGAGCCACAGCCCTATGGGAACGAACAACAGCCCTATGGGGACCAACCACAGCCCTATGGGAACCAATAATGGCCCTATGGGAGCCAACCACAGCCCAATGGGGACCAACCATGGCCGTATAGGGACCAACCATGGCCTTACGGGAGCCAACAATGGCCCTATAGGGACCAATTGTGGCCCTATAGGGACCAACCATGGCACTATGGGGACCAACTGTGGCCCTATGGGAGCCAACCATGGCCCCATGGGAGCCACGGCCCTATGGGAGCCAAGAACGGCCCTATGGGGACCAACCATGGCCCTATGGGAACTACAGCCCTATGGGAGCCAACAACGGCCCTATGGGGACCAACCGCAGCCCTATAGGACCCACAGCCCTATGGCACCCTCGGCCCTATAGAACCCTCAGCCCTATAGGACCCTCGGCCCTATAGAACCCTCAGCTCTATGGCACCCTTAGCCCTATAGGACCCACAGCCCTATGGCACCCTCAGCTCTATGGGACCTCTCAGCCCTATGGGACCCTAATAGCCTATAAGGACCCCTCAGCCCTATAGACCCTCAGCCCTATGGCCACCCTCACAGCCCTATTAGGACCCTCAGGCCCTATGGCACCCTAAGCCCTATGGCACCCTTCAGCCCTATAGGACCCTCAGCCTTTAGGACCCTCAGCCCTATGGACCCTCGGCCCTATACGAACCCTCAGCCCTAATAGGACCCCTCGGCCCTAAGAACCCTGCAGCTCTATGGCACCCTTAGCCCTATAGGACCCACAGCCCTATGGCACCCTCAGCTCTATGGGACCCTCAGCCCTATGGGACCCTTAGCCCTATAGGACCCTCAGCCCTATGGGACCCTCAGCCCTATGGGACCCTCAGCCCTATAGGACCCTCAGCCCTATGGCACCCTCGGCCCTATAGAACCCTCAGCCCTATAGGACCCTCGGCCCTATAGGACCCTCATCCAACCCCTCCGACCCCCCCAGGTGGAAAGGAGAGAACGTTTCCACCACGGAGGTTGCGGAGGCGCTGCTGACCCACGCGGCCCTACAGGAGGCAGCTGTGTACGGCGTCACCGTGCCAGGTACCCACACACCCCACAGCCCCCCCCGGCCCCACAGCGCTGCCCCCCAACCTGCCCTGTGTTGTCCCCCATCCCATATAAAGGCCATGAGGGTCGTGCGGGGATGGCTGCGGTGGTGCTGCGTCCTGGGTGGGAGCTGGATGGGGCTGAGCTGTTCCAACACGTGGCTGCGGTGCTGCCGCCCTACGCGTGGCCAAGGTTCATCCGGCTGCAGGTAATGGGGTCTGTCTATAGGGTGGGGGGTGGCCCCATGGGGTGAGACCCCAATATGAGAGGGAATGGGGTGATCCTGGCATAGGGCGTTATGGGGTGAACCTGGTGTGGGGGGACATAGGGTGAGCTCAGGGTGGGGTTATGGGGTGATCCCATGGGGTGGGGGATGACCCTGGTGTGGGGTTATGGGGTGACCATGGTGTGGGGTTATGGAGTTACCCCGGTGTGGGGTTATGGGGTGACCTCAATATAAGAGGGAACATGGTGACCCTATGGGGTGTGGGGTGTTGGTGTGGGGTATTGGGGTGACCTCAATATAAGAGGGAATGGGGTGACCCTATGGGGTGGGGGGTGTTGGTTTGGGGTATGGGGTGACCATGGTGTGGGGTATTGGGGTGATCCCAATATAAGAGGGAATGGGGTGACCCTATGGGGTGGGGGGTGCTGGTTTGGGGTATGGGGTGACCTCAGGGTGGGGTTATGGGGTGACCCCATTGGGTGTGGGGTGGTCCCAGTGTGGAGTTGTAGGGTGACCCTGGTGTGGGGGGACATAGAGTGAGCTCAGGGTGGGGTTATGGGGTGACCATGGTGTGGGGTTATGGGGTGACCTCAATATAAGAGGGAATGGGGTGACCCTATGGGGTGTGGGGTGCTGGTTTGGGGTATGGGGTGACCTCAGGGTGGGGTATTGGGGTGACCCCATTGGGTGTGGGGTGGTCCCAGTGTGGAGTTGTAGGGTGACCCTGGTGTGGGGGGACATAGGGTGAGCTCAGGGTGGGGTTATGGGGTGATCCCATGGGGTGGGGGATGACCCTGGTGTGGGGTTATGGGGTGACCTCAATATAAGAGGGAATGGGGTGACCCTATGGGGTGTGGAGTGTTGGTTTGGGGTATAGGGTGACCATGGTGTGGGGTTATGGGGTGACCTCAATATAAGAGGGAATGGGGTAACCCCTATGGGGTGTGTGGTGTTCATGTGGGGTATAGGGTGAGCTCAGGGTGGGGTTGTGGGGTGACTCCATGGGGTGTGAGGTGGTCCCAGTGTGGGGTATAGGGTGAGCTCAGGGTGGGGTTGTGGGGTGACCCCATGGGGTGTGAGGTGGTCCCAGTGTGGGGTTATGGGGTGACCCCAGTGTGAGAGGGAATGGGGTGACCCCATTGGGGTGTGGGGTGTTGGTGTGGGGTGTTGGTGTGGGTTGTGCCCCCATTGTGCCCCCATTGACCCCGTTGTGCCCCCATTGACCCCATTGTGACCCCATTGTGCCCCCATTGTGACCCCATTGTGCCCCCATTGACCCCATTGTGCCCCCATTGTGTGCCCCCATTGACCCCCTTGTGCCCCCCAGGAGCGGCTGGAGGTGACCCCCACCTTCAAGCAGCTCAAGTCGTTGCTGGCTCAGGACGGTTTCGACCCGACCCGTGTCCCGGTTCCGCTGCTGTTGTTGGACGTCGCCGCGGCCGCCTACGTCCCCATGGGCCGCGAGCAGTGGGACGGCGTCGTAACAGGCCGCATCCGCATCTAGGGCCGCCCCACAACCGGCCCCATGGACCCCAGCAAATCTATGGGCCCATCCATCCCAATATCCCCCAGCCACCCCAGTGTCCCTATATCCATCCCAATATCCACCAGCCACCTCTATGTCCCTATATCCATCCCAATATCCCCCATCCATCCCAATATCCCCCATCCACCCCAGTGTCCCCCCATTGACCCCGATGTCCTCCATCCACCCCAATGGCCCCATATCCATCCCAGTGTCCCCCCATCCACCTCTATGTCCCTACATCCATCCCAATGTCCCCCCATCACCCCCAATGTCCCCTCATTCACCCTAATGCCCCCATATCCGTCCCAATGGCCCCATATCCATCCCAATATCCCCCATCCATGTCTAAGTTCCCCATCCACCCCAATGCCCCACATCCATCTCAATGCCTCCATATCCGTCCTAACATCCCCATATCCATCCCAGTGGCCCCACTCCCACCCCAATGACCCTATTCCCATCCCCATGTCTGTCCCAGTGATGTCCCCCCATCCACCCCAATGTCCCCCATCCATCCCAATGGCCCCATATCCGTCCCAGCGGCTCCATTAGGATCTCTGCCCCCCCCTCAATCCATCTCCATGTCCCCATATCCGTCCTGATGTCTCACATCCCAATGATGGTCCCAAACCCATCCCAATACCCCCATATCCACCCCAATCTCTCCATATCCACCCCAATATCCCCATATCCACCCCAATACCCCCATATCCACCCCAATACCCCCATATCCCCCCCAATACCCCCATATCCACCCCAATACCCCCA
>NC_029540.1:1334260-1337743 GCF_001577835.2 Coturnix japonica
CTGCGATATGGAGCGGGGGGGGATCATGTCCAGGAGGTACTCGCGCTGCCGGTCCGCCAGGCTGGATGCTTTGTGCCCCCCGATGCCGGCGTTCAGATAGGCAATGTTAACGCCTGTGGGGGGGAGATAGAACGGGTGGGGGGGTGTTGGTTTATAGCCCCCCCCCCCCTAAAGCCCAGCAATGCAGTGGGTTGTTACCTGGCATGCCCAGCAGCCCACCCGCCACCGAGAGCTGCGGCGCCTGCGCGAAGTTGGAGAGCATGGAGCGGGCCGAGGTGGGGATGCCGCGCTGCAGAGAGCTCTGGGGCTGCGGAGCCTGGGGGGAGAAATGGGGGGGGGTGAGTGGGGCAGCGCGGCCATAATGCGCTGAGATGGGGGGTACGGGGATGTGTGGGGTCCCAATGGTGGGACATTGGCTGAGCAATGAGATTGTAGGGACAGGAAGGCCAATGGTTGACCAAACTTTGACCAAGAGTTGACCAAAGATTGGCCAATGGTTGACCAAGAGTTGACCAAAGATTGGCCAATGGTTGACCAAAGATTGACCAAAGATTGGCCAATGGTAGACCAAGAGTTGACCAAAGTTTGGCCAACGGTGAACCAAGAGTTGACCGAAGTTTGGCCAATGGTTGACCAAACGTTGACCAAACGTTGACCAAAGATTGGCCAATGGTAGACCAAGAGTTGACCAAAGACTGGCCAATGGTAGACCAAGAGTTGACCAAAGATTGGCCAATGGTTGACCAAGAGTTGACCAAAGATTGGCCAACGGTAGACCAAGAGTTGGCCAATGGTTGACCAAATGTTGACCAAGTGTTGACCAGTAATTGACCAAAGATTGGCCAATGGTGAACCAAGAGTTGACCAAAAGTTGACCAAAGTTTGGCCAATGGTTGACCAAATGTTGACCAAGAGTTGACCAAAGATTGGCCAATGGTTGACCAAGAGTTGACCGAAGTTTGGCCAATGGTTGACCAAACGTTGACCAAAGATTGACCAAGGGTTGACCAAAGTTTGGCCAATGGTTCACCAAATTTCGCCAAGACCTGACCAAAGACTTGCCAATGGTTGACCAAGAGTTGACCAAGTGTTGACCAGTAATTGACCAAAGATTGGCCAATGGTTGACCAAAGATTGACCAAGAGTTGACCAATAATTGACCAAAGACTGGCCAATGGTGAACCAAGAGTTGACCAAAGTTTGGCCAATGGTTGACCAAATGTTCACCAAGAGTTGACCAAAGACTTGCCAATGGTTGACCAAACATTTACCAGCCATCAACCAAACACTGATCAACCAATGACCAATGGTTGACCACCAGTTGGCCAATAGTCAACCAAGCATCTACCACTAATTAACCAACAGTTGACCAATGATTGACCAAACCCTGATCAATAGTTGACCAATGGTTGACCACCAGTTGGCCAACAGTCAACCAAACATATATGACTGATTGACCAACAGTTGAGCAACAGTTGACCAATGGTTAACCAAACATTGACCAATGGTTGACCGAACCCTGACCAACATCTGCACACAAGGATGAACTCTCATGCCGGGTGGGTGGCAGAGCTGCACAAAGCCCTATAGGGTGAAGGGGGTGGTCTCCAATGGCCGGGTTATACACAGCCTGCACTGCAGGGGGGGTCGGACCCCCATGACCCCATAGAGGACCCCCCCAGGTTGGCGCTGACCTGCCGGAGCGTGTGGTGCCTCATCATGCTTTCCTGTTTGCCGACGCTGGAGACGGCCGGAGCCGCGGTGGGGGACAGGGCTGCCTGCTGCTGCAACCGCTGCTCGATCTCCTGCAAGAAACAGCACAAAAACCCTCAGAGCTGGAGCAGAGGGGCTGAATCTCCCCCCACGATAGAAGGGAAGGCAGCACACTTACACCATGCACCCCCCACCCCCTCCAGGATGCTCTCTGCACCCATAGAGCTGCATTGGGACCTTCAGCACGGCCCTGCAGCCCCATAGAGGGGCGCCCACAAAGGCGAAACACCAAAGAGGGGCACCCACACAGGGGCACCTACAGAGGGGCACCCACAAAGTGGAAACCCAATGGAGGGCACCCACAAAGGGGCACCTACAGAGGGGCAACCCCATAACCCACAGAGGAGCAGTCCCAAAGAGGGGCACCCACAGAGAGGCAACCCTATAGAGGGGACCCACAAAGGGGCAACCCCATAGAGGGGCACCCACAGGGGGGCAGACCCACAGAGATACCCACAGAGGGGCAACCAATGAGGGGCAACCCCATGAGGGGCACGTACAGAGGGGAAACCCCACAGAGGGGCACCTACAGAGGGGCAACCCTATGGAGGGCACCTACAGAGGAGCACCCACAGAGGGGCAACCCTACAGAGGGGACCCACAAAGGGGCAACCCCATAGAGGGGCACCCACAGGGGGGGGAGCCCCACAGAGACACCCACAGAGGGGCAACCAATGAGGGGCAACCCCATGGAGGGGCACCCACAGAGGGGCAACCCCATAGAGGGCACCTGCTGAAGGGCAGCCCCACAGAGGGGTAACCCCATGGAGGGCACCCAAAGTGAGGCAACCCTATGGAGGGGTAACCACAGAGGGGCAGCTCCATGGAGGGCAGCCCCACAGAGACGACACCCAGAGGGGCACCCACACAGGGCACCTACAAAGGGGCACCTACAGAGGGGCAACCCCATGGCAGGGCAACCCCATAACCCACAGAGGGGCAAGTCCCAAAGAGGGGCACCCACAGAGAGGCAACCCTACAGAGGGGACCCACAAAGGGGCAACCCCATAGAGGGGCACCCACAGGGGGGCAGCCCCACAGGGATAACCACAGAGGGGCAACCAATGAGGGGCAACCCCATGGAGGGGCACCCACAGAGGGGAAACCCCATAGAGGGGCACCCACAGGGGGCAGCCCCACAGAGACACCCACAGAGGGGCACCCAATGAGGGGCCCCCAAAGAGAGTCAACCCTATGGAGGGGTAACCACAGAGGGGCAGCTCCATGGAGGGCAGCCCCACAGAGACACCCAGAGGGGCACCCACACAGGGCACCTACAAAGGGGCACCTATGGAGGGGAAACCCTATAGAAGGCACCCACAAAGGGGCTCCTGGAGAAGGAGGGACCCCGTTATGGGAGGGCAGCTCTGGCACGGCTTTGTGTTGGCTCCCCGTGCACTCGCCTGCTCCTGCTGCAGAGCTTTGACGAAGGCGTTCTTCAGCCTGTTGGTGTGCTCGGCCTTCAGCGCCTTCTTCTGGTTGGACGTCATGCATTGCTCGCACAGGATCTTCCCGTTCTTCTCCTGCTTCCAGTGCGGGGTGAAGTCGGTGCGGCACTGAGCGCAGACAAAGGGCTCCACGCGCAGGAAGGACGCGCAGCTCTTCCCTGCGGGCACAGATGGATGGGGTGAGGGATGGACCCACACACAGCCCCACTGCTGCCCCCCACAGCTCCCCCTACAGCCCCACTGCCCCCATCCACAGCCCCAC
>NC_029540.1:1339312-1340241 GCF_001577835.2 Coturnix japonica
GGCAGATGGGAGGGGGAAGGGGCAGAGGAGCGGTGGGGGGGAAGGGGTGGGCGGGGGGGACGGGGCAGAAGGTGGGGAAGGGTCAGAGGAAGCCCCCAGCCTCACCTTGGCTATCGATGACGCTCTGCACCACCTCCTCCAGCCCCACCATGTAGATGAACTCGCTGTTGGCCGCGCTGGGCAGGAAGTTCATCTCTGGAGCTGGTGGCTTTGGAGGAGGGATCTCCAGCAGTGTCTTCTCCAGCTGTTTGCTCAGCGCCAACTTGGCGGCTGCCTGCGAGTTGGCGGCGTCGCTCAGGGCGCTGGGGCTGGGGAGCGGGGACGAGACGCGGGTGACGGTGCCAGGCTGGATGTGGGACGCGAGGTTCATGTAGATGGCGGAGGACGACGAACGCTGGCAAGGAACAGAAGAACTTGATTGCTGGGGAGGGAGAGCAGAGCGGAGTTAACGAGGGGTGGGATGGGATGGGATGGATGGGATGGGATGGGATGGGATGGGATGGATGGGATGGGATGGGATGGAGGGGTGGGATGGGATGGGATGGATGGGATGGGGTGGGATGGGATGGGATGGGACATGGGATGGGGACATAGAGATGGGCTCCCAATGCTGAGCTCCCAACCCTGAGCTCCCTATGCAGGGCACCCAGTGCTGGGCTCCCAACGCTAAGTCCCCAATACTGGGCTCCCAAAGCAGGGAACCTAATTCTGGCTCCCCAATGCTGGGCTGTGGAGCTGCTCCCTGCCCTACAAGGAGCCGCCTGCAGCAGCGCTGCATCCTGACATGCTGAGCCTGGCACAACAGGAGCAGACCAGGCACCCCCTGTGTGGGTTAATGGGATGGTGAGAGGGTCAATGGGATGGTCAGAGGGTTAATGGGATTGGTGAGAGGGTCAATGGGATGGTGAGAGGGTCAATGGGATGGTCAG
>NC_029540.1:1340552-1341886 GCF_001577835.2 Coturnix japonica
AGAGGGTCAATGGGATGGTGAGAGGGTCAATGGGATGGTCAGAGGGTTAATGGGATGGTGAGAGGGTCAATGGGATGGTCGGAGGGTCAATGGGATGGTCAGGGGGTCAATGGGATGGTCAAGGGGTCAATGGGATGGTCAAGGGGTCAATGGGATGGTCAGGGGGTCAATGGGATGGTTGGAGGGTCAGTGGGATGGTTGGAGGGTCAGTGGGGTGGTCAGGGGGTCAATGGGGTGGTCAGGGGGTCAATGGGATGGTCAGAGGGTCAATGGGATGGTCAGAGGGTCAATGGGGTGGTCAGGGGGTCAATGGGATGGTCAGGGGGTCAATGGGATGGTGAGAGGGTCAATGGGGTGGTCAGAGGGTCAATGGGATGGTCAGGGGGTCAATGGGATGGTCAGGGGGTCAATGGGATGATTAGGAGGTTAATGGGATGGTCAGAGGTTGCAGCTGATGCTCACTGGGATCCTTTGCATCCCAGGCCATCCTGTGGTTGTATGACCCACCCCCAATGTATCCAACCCCCCTGAGCCCCCCACCCCACCCAGGCACAGCTCCGTACCGGCTGGTAGTTGATGGCTGGATTCATGCTTGGAGTCGTAGTGCGGATGAGACCAGGCTTAGGAGGAACGCGCTGCCCCTGCAGCTGGGCAGGGTTGGGGGCGATCACGCGCTGAGACATGAGCATATGGGGCAGGGTCGTGTTGGTGGCGGATCTAATGACACTGTGACCCTGCAGGAGGAGACGGGGGTCAGCAAAAGGGCCTGAGGCAAAGGGGGGATTCAGAGCCTCAATGGGGGCTGCGGCAGCAAAGCAGCTCCACCTGTGTGCAATGCAGGGGAGCTTCAATGCTGATGAACGGCTCTAAGGACTTCACCCCCCCCCTCCAGGTGTAAATAATCCCATTTGTTTGGCTTGGAACAAAGGAGCCCCATGTTAAGGCACTTGTAGGGGCTGAGGATGGACACAGCTGGGACAGCTCAGCTCCCAATGCAGGGTTCCCAATGCAGGGCACCCAAGGCATTGCACCCAGTGCTGTGCTCCCTATGCAGGGCACCCAATGCTCAGCTCCCAGTGCAGGGTTCCCAATGCAGAGCACCCAATGCAGGGCACCCAACGCTGAGCTCCCAACACAGGGCACCCAGTGCTCAGCTCCCTATGCAGGGCTCCCAATGCTCAGCTCCCAATGCTGAGCTCCCAACACTGAGCCCCCAATGCAGGGCTCCCAACACTGGGCACCCAATGCAGGGCTCCCAATGCAGAGCACCCAGTGCTGGGCTCCCAATGCAGAGCACCCAATGCAGGGCTCCCAATGCAGGGCACCCAATGCAG
>NC_029540.1:1342001-1361946 GCF_001577835.2 Coturnix japonica
CCCAATGCAGGGCACCCAATGCAGGGCACCCAATGCAGGGCTCTCAATGCTGTCACCCACTGCCGAGCACCCAATGCAGGGCACCCAATGCAGGGCTCCCAATGCTCGGCTCCCAATGCAGAGCACCCAATGCAGAGCACCCAATGCAGGGCACCCAATGCAGGGCACCCAATGCAGGGCACCCAATGCTCAGCTCCCAATGCAGAGCACCCAGTGCTGGGCACCCAATGCTGGCACCCAATGCAGAGCACCCAATACTGGGCTCCCAACACAGGGCACCCAATGCAGGGCTCCCAATGCAGAGCACCCAATGCAGGGCTCCCAATGCATGGCACCCAGTGCTGGGCTGCCAATGCAGGGCACCCAATGCAGGGCACCCAAAGCAGGGCTCTCAATGCTGTCACCCACTGCCGAGCTCCCAATGCAGGGCACCCAATGCAGGGCACCCAATGCTGAGCTCCCAACACAGGGCACCCAGTGCTCAGCTCCCAATGCAGGGTTCCCAATGCAGAGCACCCAGTTCTGGGCACCCAATGCAGGGCACCCAATGCAGGGCTCCCAATGCAGGGCTCCCAATGCAGGGCACCCACTGCCGAGCTCCCAATGCAGGGCCTCCTAATGCAGGGCCTCCTAATGCAGAGCACCCAATGCAGGGCACCCAGTCCTGGGCTCTCAATGCTGTCACCCACTGCCAAGCTCCCAATGCAGGGCTCCCAATGCTGAGCTCCCATCACTGAGTCCCCAACACAGGGCTCCCAATGCAGGGCTCCCAATGCTGAGCTCCCAATGCTGAGTCCCCAACACTGAGCTCCCAATGCTGAGCTCTGAGCTCCCTTTTCCATCTCACAGACCAGATCACTCCAGCTTCCTCCCATCCGCCCACCCCCCTCTTTTCTCCCCTCCCTCTTTTCTCCCCTCCCTCTTTTCTCCCCTCCCCTTTCTTAAAGCTGGAGATGAAGTTCTCCATTGTCACACACACAAACCCTTCACAAAAGCGGCTCAAACAATGTGTTTCCTCTTCCCCCCCCCGAAGCCCGTTTCCTTTACCAGCCCCATCCCACAGCGAAGCCACAATAGACTTGACCCCACAATCGTTGCCATAGCACAGAAAACAAATGGCACAAACAAAGGAGCTGGTTAATGGAGGGACTCAGTGATCTGTCAGCCCCAAAAAGCTTTGCTTCCACCCCATGGGCTCAGAGCTCATCCCATTGGGCTCCATTATGGGACCCCCAGGACACAGGGAGGTTATGGGACCCCAGGACGCAGGGGGGTTCAGCAGACCAGCTTTACTCTGAATATCCCCCCATATCCCCCCCCCATTCCCCCCAGCCCCCCCATATCCCCCTATATCTCCCTATATCCCCTCCCAGTTCCCCCCATATCCCCTTCCCAGCCACCTATATCCCCCATATCCCCCCTATATCCTCCCATATACCCTCCCAGTCCCCCCTATATCCCCCCATATACCCTCCCAGTCCCCCTATAACCCCCTATATCCCGTACCAGTCGCCTTCCCATTACCACTCAATATCCCCTCCCAGAGCCCCCCCATATCCCTCCCAATATCCCTCCAATCCACTCCAAATTCCCTCTTAACCCCCATATCCCCCCTATAACCCCTTCCAGTTCCCTCCAGTCCCCCATAATCCCCTCCCAGTCCATCCCAGTCCCCCATATCCCCCTATAAACCCCCCCATATCCCCCCATACCTCCCATATCCCCTCCCAGTCCCTCCCATTACCCCTCATATCCCTCATATCCCCTCCCAGTTTCATCCTAGTCCCCCCATATGCCCCTATAACCCCCCATAACCCCTATATCTCCCTATATCCCCTCCCAGTTTCCCCCATATCCCTTCCAGCACCTTAAAATCCCATATCCCCCCTATATCCTCCCAATAACCCTCGCCAGTCCCCCCATTATCCCCCCTATATCCCTCATATCCCCGCTATAAACCCCCCCACTCCCCCTACCCCTCATATCCCCTCCCAGCCCCCCCATATCCCTCCATATCCCCTCCCAGTCCATCCCAGTCCCCCCATATCCCCCTATAACCCCATGTCCCCCCATATCCCTCTCCATTCCCCCATATCCCTCCCATCTCCCAGTACCCCCATATCCCCACATAACCAGCCCCTAGTCCCCGCTATAATCTCCCATTATTCCTCCAGTTCGCTTCCCAGTCCATCAGTCCGCCATAATCGGGCGCCCCATATTCCCTCCCAGGTCCCCCCATATCCCTCCCAGTCCATTCCCAGTCCCCCATAACCCCCCATATCCCCCTATAACCCCCCATATCCCCCTATATCCCCCCCCAGCTAGTGCCATTGTCCCTCAATGAGCCGAGCTGTTCAGCATCAACTGCTCAGCACCAACCCCAGCACAGAGTTGGCTGCAGCCCTGCCCAGCTGCTCCTCTGCTCCATCCCACCCGCAGCACAGAGCAGTGCTGGCATCACCTGCATCTCACACAGCACAGACACAACACTGATTGCATGCAGATAGAGCACACTGAGCTCAGCTTTGTCACCGGGTCAGGAAGCCTCACCTGTAATGTCCTTAAGTTTTGAGGCTCGACCCCCTGAGCTCCAGGCCTGGAGGGCAGCTTGGACAGTCCCTGCTGTCCCACGTGAGCAGGAGATGGCTGCACGATAGACGCCGCATTCTGGACAACCGGAGTCTGGATGGGGAGAAAACAAACAGCAGCATCAATGGGGTGCCCAGAGGGGAAAATCCATCTGCAGCCACAGCAGGAATCAATGCATAGTCCAATGCAGGACTGCAGGGACCGATGCACGATCCAATGCAGGACTGCAGGGATCGATGCATGATCCAATGCAGGACTGCAGGGATCGATGCACGATCCAATGCAGGACTGCAGGGATTGATGCACGACCCAATGCAGGACTGCAGGGATCGATGCACGATCCGATGCAGGACTGCAGGGATCGATGCATGATCCAATGCAGGACTGCAGGGATCGATGCATGATCCAATGCAGGACTGAAGGGATCGATGCATGGTCCAATGCAGGACTGCAGGGATCGATGCATGATCCAATGCTGGACTGCAGGGATCGATGCATGATCCAATGCTGGACTGCAGGGATCGATGCATGATCCAATGCTGGAGGTGCAGAGCTGCACGGCTGCAGCACCCACAGCGACATCAGGGCAGCAGGATGGCTGCATTGCACTAAGAACAATGAGCAGCATTGCAAGGCCTGGCTGCATGGCTGCTCATAAGGACCCATGCAGCACTAAGAACAATGAGCTGCATTGCAAGGCCTGGCTGCATGGCTGCTCCCAGGGCCCCATGCAGCACTAAGAACAATGCAGCATTGCAAGGCCTGGCTGCATGGCTGCACATAAGGACCCATGCAGCACTAGGAACAATGCAGTACTGGAAGGCCTGGCTGCACGGCTGCTCACAAGGCCCCGTGCAGCACTAAGAACAATGCAGCATTGGAAGGCCTGGCTGCATGGCTGCTCACAAGGACCCATGCAGCACTAGGAACAATGCAGTACTGGAAGGCCTGGCTGCATGGCTGCTCCCAGGGCCCCATGCAGCATCGCATCCCACCCGGCCCCGCGCTGAGCTGCACCTTCTGTACCACGTTCTCCTTCTGCAGCTGACTCTGCCTCAGCTTCTTCAGCAGCACCAGCCTGGCCTCCTCCAGCCGCAGCTCGTCCCGGAGCTGCTTGATGAGCTGCTGCCTCTCCTCGATGCTCTTCCCCTGGGAGGAGGAGGAGGAAAAAGTCGGTCAGAGCTGATGGAGCTGAGCCCGAGGGCTGGGATGCACATGGATAAGGAGGGAAGCAGCGATGCTGAAGGTGGGGATCCCTTACCTTGAACATCTCCAGGTTGGCCGCCTTCAGCCTTTCTTCCATGCGGGAGCTGGAGCGGGGGCTGGAGGCCTCGTTGTCGGAGAGGACGATGATGTCTGGGGAGGGGGTGAGGCGGCCCCGGTCCTGGTCACTGGCAGCAGAAGGGAGAAATGGGGCTGGGGGCACAGCAGACATGGGACCTCACAGCCCCCCCCCTGCAGACCCAGTGCTAAGGGCACCCATAAAGGGAACATGAAGGAGAGCCAAAGCCCAGCAGAACCACGACCTCAAAAGCAATAGGGCCAGCACCCCATAGATGGGGCACGAAACCCCACATGGATGCTATCCATCATCCAGCAGCGGTGCAGCCTTGCAGAGCCCGTCCCCAGGGGGGAGGAGAAGCCCCATCCCTTGTGATGGGAGCAGGACCCCCATTCCAGCCCCACATACTGCAGTGCTGGGGTGCTGAGCACTGCAAGGCTGCAGGAATGCATGCAGAAATGCAGCCAGCAATGGGGCTGCATCCAAGCATGGGATGGGAGCCCTGGGAGCACTTGGCAGAGCCCTCAATGACCCCTTTGTGACGGAGCACCACGTGAAGGCAGCGGCTGCTGCTGCTCTGCGCTCAGCCCCTTGCATGGGGCTCTGTGCGCTGCATGGGGCTCTGTGCGCTGCATGGGGCTCTGTGCGCTGCATGGGGCTCTGTGCATTGCATGCAGCAGGACAGGCCTGCACACGAAGCAGCAGAGAATGGAGCCGTCCCTGTGCAGGAACTGCAGCAGCTTCTGGCAGAGCATCGGGAGCCACCGACCCCAGCAATGCAGGTTAGGGTTGGTGTTAGGGTTAGGGTTGATTTTAGGGTTAGGATTAGGGTAGGGTTAAGGTTAGGGTAGGGTTAGGGTGAGGGTTGGTGTTAGGGTTAGGGTTAGTGTTAGGGTTAAGGTTTAGGGTTAGGGTTGGTGTTAGGGTTAGGGTTAGTGTTAGGGTGAGGATTAGTGTTAGGGTGAGGGTTATGGTGAGGGTTGGTGTTAGGGTTGGGGTTAGTGTTAGGGTTAGGGTTGGTGTTAGGGCTAGGGTTATTGTTAGCGTTGGTGTTAGAGTTAGTGTTAGTGTTATGGTTAGTGTTAGGGTTAGTGTTAATGTTTAGTGTTAGGGTTGGTGTTAGGGTTGGGGTTGGTGTTAGGGTTGGGGTTAGGGTTGGTGTTAGGGTTAGGGTGCACCCAGGGACCCCCAGTTGGGCAATGCAGCCCTGGGATTAGGGTTAGGGTTGGTGTTAAGAGTTAGGGTTGGGGTTAGGGTTGGGGTTAGTGTTAAGGTTTAGGGTTAGGGTTGGTGTTAGGGTTAAGGTTTAGGGTTGGTGTTAGGGTTGGTGGTAGGGTTAGGGTTACGGTGAGGGTGCACCCAGGGACCTCCAGCCGGGGCAATGCTGCCCTGGGGTTAGGGTTGGTGTTAGGTTTACAGTTAGGTTTAGGTTTAGGGTTAATGTTAGGGTTAGGTTGCACCCAGGGACCCCCAATTGGGCAATGCAGCCATGTGTCTGCTGCTGCTTTGCTTGGCGAAGCACCCAGATCCCAGAGCTGCCTTATTTCCATTCCATTGGGTTAAATAAGAAAACACCAATCCTGATTTCTGAAGCAAAACCACCATCATCTGCAAAGTGCTGCTGGGTGCAGGGATGGCTTCAGCCCCTTGTGTCACAGCAGGAGCAGAACTGCAGCAGGAGGAAGCGGGGCTGACCCCAATGTGCAGCAGGAGCCGTCAGCTGCCAACCCCCCCCCATGTTCATTCACAGCTTGCAGCAAAAAGAACATTTCTGCTGCTCCTTAGGGCTGCCCCACTGCAAACCTGCATGACCCCAATGCTGTCCTGCTGCTCTGCTTTGTGACTCTACAGCTGCCCTGCTGCACCACTGTGAGATCCCAGAACTGCCCTGTTGCACAGCTGTCTCCATAGCCGCCTTGCTGCAAAGCTGCATGACCCCAATGCTGCCCTGTTGCACCACTATGTGACCCCAGAACTGCCTGGTTGCACATCCACCTCCAGAGCTGCCCTGCTGCAAAGCTGCATGACCCCAATGCTGCCCTGCTGCAAAGCTGCATGACCCCAATGCTGTCCTGCTGCACCACTGTGAGACCCCAAAGCTGCCCCGCTGCAAACCTGCATGACCCCAATGCTGCCCTGCTGCACAGCTGTGTCCCCAATGCTGCCCTGTTGCACAGCTGTAGGACCCCAATGCTGCCCTGCTGCACAGCTGTGACCCCACAACTGCCCTGTTGCACCACTGTGAGACCCCAAAGCCGCCCTGCTGCAAACCTGCATGACCCCAATGCTGCCCTGTTGCACAGCTGCATGACCCCAATGCTGCCCTGTTGCACATCTGTGACCTCAGAGCTGCACAGCTGCCCGTCCCCAGGACCATGTCCGCCCCCAGCAGCAGAGCACAGTGCAGCACAGCCGTGATTCCAGGCCCACAACCTGCCTGCTTCCACCCCACACCGTGTGCTGGGCTCCCAGTGCAGTTGTAACAGCACAGTGATGCTCCTGCAGCCCAGCACGAGGGATCCCTGCATCCCTACAGCTCCATGGCTGCAAACAGAAGGGAATCCAACCATACAGCCCCCATCATGGGAGCTAAACCCAACTGCAGGCAGCCCTAAAGAGCAGAACCCCAACACAGGAGGCCCATGATGTGGGCAGCTCCTCCTGCACCCCAAAGCAATGGGGTGGGGATGGCAGCATCTGTCTGCAGGGAATCCTGCCCCGATGCAGCTCAGCTTGGGATCATCCAGCTCAGGTCACACTCACACCCCCCAGTTCTGCCCCACATCCAGCCCAACCAGAACCCAAAGCGCTTCCATCAGTTCCATCCACATCCCAAGGGCTGAGGGCACACGGAGGGGCTGCAGCTGAGCCCCCCATTGTGCTGTGTGTCATAGGGGGGGCAATAAGAGCACATGGGGGCACAGAGCTGCTCCAGGGGCTCCAGCCACATCAATAGGGCTGGGTCTCACCAGGGCTGGGTCTCACAGTGCTCTCAGAGGTGCCCATAGAACCCAATGGGTGAAATCCCTCCCCCTTTCCCATGCACCCAACAGCACCGAGCACGTGGGTGGAGGGAGGGATAGACCCCATCATACAATAAGGAGCAGAGCAGTCAAACAGCACCCAGCACTTCCAGCAGCACAGGGAGAGCAGGCTCAGCTCCGCCAATACCCCCCAGCCCAGCAGGACGAGCTGCTGCTCCCATTCCTCCTCGGGCAGCGTTGAACCCACCTCCTCCTGGCGCTCATATCCACCGGCTCGTCGTTAATGTTCTCCTTGCCCGGCCTCCCTGCAGTCCTGCCATCCCCATGGGGCCTCAGGCTCCCGTTCAGCTTCTCCTCGTACACTTTCACACCATCTTGTTTGACCGGGAGCTCGTGGGGCACCTCGATGCCCGACAGGTCCTTCCTCTTCAGCAGCGCCAGCATCTTCAGCCTCTCCATGGCCTCGTGTCCCTCCATCTTCAGCCTCTTGGCCAGGACGTCGTCCCTCTCGTCCGCCTGGTCCAGGCTCCTCTTGAGGAGGTTGAGACGCAGCGCGTCCTCCGTCATCCTGTCCATCCTGTGGGGCAGAGGGACACGCTCAGTGCCACGTGTGGGGATACGGGGTGGGGGTCCCACCCCCATTGCACACCCAGCTGCCATAAGGAGCCATGTTGGGGAGCAGGCAGCCCCTGCAGGGCTCAGTGCTGTGCCCAGCCCGGTTTAACCGGCACACAGAGCCCCAGGCAGCACCAAGCCCTATATCTGCCACCTGCACAGCCCCACACGGCCCCACACGGCCCCACATGGCCCCACACGGCCCCACATTGCCTCCAGCTCTGCACAGGGATGGCTCCGTGGCTCCATGTTCAGCTCTGAGCTCTGATGGGCGCATAGCAGAGCAACCCCCCCACGACCCTATAATCTTTAAGGACCCTTCCAACCCATCCCATGGCTCTACAAGCTTTAAAGACCCTTCCAATCCATCCCATGACCCTATAATCCCTAAGGACCCTTCCAACCCATCCCATGTTCCTATGGTCTTTAAGGACCCTTCCAACCCATCCCATGACCCTATAATCCCTAAGGACCCTTCCAACCCATCCCATGGATCTATAATCTTTAAGGACCCTTCCAACCCAACCATCCCATGGTCCTATGATCATTATGGACCCTTCCAACTCGTCCCATAAGGAGATGGGAATGGGAACTGGGATAAGGAGATGGGAATGGGAGCTGGGATTGGGAACTGGGAGCTGGGATAAGGAGAAGGGATTGGAAGCCAGGATGGGAAGCTGAGAATTGAGATCAGGAGCTGGGAATGGGAACTGGGATCAGGGAGCTGAGAATTGAGAATGGAAGCTGAGAGCTGGGATCAGGAACTGGGAATGGGAGCCAGGATGGGGAGCTGAGAGTTGGGATTAAGAGCTGGGAATGGGAACTGGGAGCAGGGAGCTGAGAACTGGGATGAGGAGCTGAGAGCTGGGATCAGGAACAGGGAGTGGGTGCTGAGAATGGAAGCCAGGATGGGGAGCTGAGAGTTGGGATCAAGAGCTGGGAATGGGAATTGGGATCGGGGAGCTGAGAGCTGGGATCAGGAGATGGGAATGGGAGCTGGGAATGGGAACAGAGCTGGGATTAGAAGCCAGGATTGAGAAGCTGGGACTGGGAGCTCGGATGGGGAGCTGGGAAAGGTGGGATGGGGGGGAGCGGGGGCGTGGGGTGGGGGAGCTTGGGGATGGGGAAGCTGGGGTGGGGGGCGAGCTGGGGGTGAGGGGCAGCTGGGGATGGCGGGAGCTGGGGGTGGGGGGCAGTGGGGATGGGGGCAGCTTGGGATGGGGGCAGCTGGGATGGGGGGAGCGAGGGGGTGGGGGGCAGCTGGGGATGGGGGCAAGCTGGGGATGGGGGCAGCTGGGGATGGGGGGCAGCTGGGGATGGGGGCAGCTGGGATGGGGGGAGCTGGGGATGGGGGCAGCTGGGGATGGGCTGATTGCTTCCCCTCTCTGTCTCCCAGCCCCTGCTGGGTTGCTCCCTGCTGAGCACTGCATGCTCAGGGTGCTCACAGCGCTCGATATTATAAATTACTATTTAAAAAACCCCATTAAATAAAATCTCAAACGGTGGCAAAATCCCCAATTGAGGGTGTGGGGGGGGGGGGCAACAAACAGGCTCCAAACAGCACGTTTGGCTTCAGTCTGAGTTACCATCGCCTTCCATTGCAGCAGGGTCAAGAGCAGCCCCAGGCTGCAATAGGAGGATGAGGAGGAAGGGATGAAGGGCTGAAGGCTGCAGGGCTCCAATGGCAGATGGATGGCAGTGCATAGAGCTGCACCGTGGGCATGGGAGGCTGAAACCTCCTGCCGTGCGCTCGGGGCGTTTCGCTGCTCAGTGCTGACAGACAGGTTTGCCATTCCAGCCAAACAAAAGCAGCAGAACCCAGTTCATGTCTCCCCCCCACCCCCCATCCCACACGTCCAAAGGGAGCAGCAATGAAAGCAAATGGATTTGAGGAGCTGGAAGGAGGCAGCACGGCCCCACTGTGTTAATAGCAGAGCGGGTCTGTCCAGGGATGGGAGCAGAATGGCCTGGGATGCAAAGGATCTCAGTGAGCAGTCAGCTCCAACCTCTGACCAATCCATGGACCCTCCGACCATCCCATTGGCCCCTGACATCCCATTGACCCCCTGACCATCCCATTAATCCTCTGACCATCCCATTGACCCCCTGACCATCCATTAACCCTCTGACCATCCCACTGATCCTCTGACCATCCCATTTACCCCCAACCATCCTATTGACCCTCTGACCATCCCATTGATCTCTCATCCATCCCATTAACCCTGTGACCAATCCCAGTACCCCCTGACCATCCCATTTACCCTCTGACCATCCCACTGACTCCTCCACCATCCATTTCCTCTGACCATCCCTTGACCCTCTCACCATCCACTGACCCCTGACCATCCCATTTACGCCTCTGACCACATTTTATCAATTAATCCCTCTCATCATCCCATGGACCCCCTGACCATCCCATTAATCCACTGACCATCACCATGGACCCCTGACGATCCCATTGACCCTCTCACCATCCCATTGGACCCTCCGACCATCCCATGATCCTCCAACCATCCCAGTACCCCCCAACGCATCCCATTGACCTCTGACATCCATGGACCCTCTCACCATCCCATGGGCCCTCACCATCTGCCAGCCTTCCTCACTGCTCCATCCCTCTCTCCTCCATTCCCCACCATACACCAGAGCCCAAAACCCCTCACCAACTTCTCCCTTTTCTCCAATCGATGCCACAGCACCAGGACTCACACCAGCCCCCAAAGCTCAGCCAGCCCCTGCCTTCAGCTGGAGCTCTCAGCCATGGTGAGCTCAAGGCTTCCAGCAGCTCGCCAGCACCATCCCAGCACACGGAGGGATGCCATGGAGGAGAAGCTGAGCTCTGGGTGCTGCTGTTGGCTCGGGGAGCAGCTCAGCCCTCAGCCCAGATCTCAGTTCACATCTCAGCCCCGATCTCAGCTCTCAGCCCAGCTCTCACTTCTCAGTTCAGCTCTCAGCCCATCTCTTCAGCCCAGCTCAGCCCTCAGCCCAGCTCTCAGCCCTCAGTTCACATCTCAGCCCAGATCTCAGCCCAGCTTCCCAGGCCCGATCTCAGCTCTCAGCCCATCTTCCAGCCCTCAGCTCTCACTTCTCAGTTCAGCTCTCAGCCCATCTCTCAGCCCAGCTCAGCTCTCAGCCCTCAGTTCACATCTCAGCCCATCTCTCAGCCCAGCTCAGCTCTCAGCCCAGATCTCAGCCCTCAGTTCACATCTCAGCCCAGATCTCAGCCCAGCTTCCAGCCCCGATCTCAGCTCTCAGCCCATCTCTCAGCCCTCGGCCCAGTCTCACTTCTCAGTTCAGCTCTCAGCCCATCACTCAGCTCAGATCTCAGCTCTCAGCCAGAAGCGCCAGCTCTCAGCCCATCTCTCAGCCCAGCTTTCAGCTCAAATCTCAGCCCATCTCTCAGGCCCAGCTGAGTGTATTAAAGTCACGGTGTGTTTCAACTCATCCCTTCGGTGGCAGCTTTGGGACGTGGAGAAATAAAGACAAAGGCTGATGATGGTTCTTCAGTTGGAGCTGCCGATGGCCGGGATGGAGCAGCTCGGAGCCCACCCCGAGGTGGGGAGGGGCAGAATTAAATGGGGGGGGGGGGTTTAAAATCACCACGACGGAGCCACTGGGAACGGACGGAGAGAAACGGAGCCTGGGGCGGCCACCGGAGCTGCGGGGTGATAAACGGAACGGAACGGAATGGAACGGAATGGAACGGAATGGAACAGAATGGAACAGAGTGGAATGGAACGGAATGAGGAACGGAATGGAACGGAACGGAATGGAACGGAATGGAACGGAATGGAACGGCACGGGAATGGAATGGAACGGAATGGAATGGAACGGAACAGAATGGGAACGGATGGAACGGAATGGAATGGAACGGACAACGGAATCGGATATGGAACGGAATGGAACGGAACGGAAATGGAACGGAATGGAACGAACGGAATGGAACGGAATGGAAACGGAATGGAAACGAAGGAACGGAATGGAACGGAATGGAACGGACGGAATACGGAAGGAACGGAATGGAACGCGGAATGGAACGGAATGGAACGGAATGGAACGGAATGGAACGGAATGGAACGGAATGGAACGGAATGGCTCAACATGGCACAACATGGCACGGAACGGCTCAACATGGCATGGCACAACACGGCACGGCTCTGCTCAACTTGGCATGGCACGGCTCGGCACGGCTCAACATGGCACGGCTTAACACGGCACGGCATGGCACAACACAGCACGGCTCGGCACTGCTTAACACGGCACGGCTCAACACGGCATGGCACGGCTCGGCACTGCTTAACATGGCACGGCACAACATAACATGGCACGGCACGGCAAGACTTAACACGGCACAGCACGGCAACTGCTCGGCTCAGCATGGCACGGCACAACATAACATAGATCAACATGGCACGGCTCGGCACTGCTTAACACGGCACGACTCGGCTCAACATAACACGGCACGGCTCAACACGGCTTGGCACGGCTCAACATAACATAGCTCAACATGGCACGGCTCAACAAGGCTCAACATGGCTTGGCTCGGCTCAACATAACATGGCACGGCTCGGCTCAGCACGACTCAACACGGCTCAACATGGCCCGGCACGGCTCAACACGGCACAGTTCAACATGGCACGGCACAACATGGCACGGCACAACATGGCCCGGCTCAATACAGCTCGGCACGGCTCGGCTCAACATAGCATGGCTCAATACGGCTCGACACGGCACAGCACGGCACTGCTCAACATGGCCTGGCTCAACACAGCTTGACACGGCACAGCACGGCACAATATAGCACAGCTCAACATGGCCCGGCTCAATACGGCTTGGCACGGCACAGCACGGCACGGCTCAATACAGCTTGACACGGCACAGCACGGCACAATATAGCACAGCACAATATAGCACGGCTCAACATGGCCTGGCTCAATACGGCTCGGCACAGCTCGACTCAACATGGCACGGCACAGCACGGTTCAATACGGCACAGCACGGCTCAGATCAACACGGCTCGACTCAACACGGCTCGACACGGCACTGCTCGGCACAATATAGCACGGCTCAACATGGCCCGGCTCAATACGGCTCGGCACGGCTCAACACGGCACAGCACGGCTCGGCTCAACACAACACGGCTCAACACGGCTCAATACGGCTCGGCACGGCACTGCACGGCACAATATAGCACGGCACAACATGGCCCGGCTCAACACGGCACTGCTCAACATAACATGGCACGGCTCGGCTCGGCTCGATACGGCTCGGGCGGCGCTCACAGCGGGGGCTGCGATCACCGAGCGAGGAGGGTGGCGGGGGGAGGTTAATGGGGGGGGGGCGCGGCGCTCCCGTATTGGAGAACGCGTGGAGTGGGACGGTGCGAATGGGGGGGGGGGGCGCATTGAGACGGCACACGCGCTGCCAAATGGGGCTGGGGGGGGGGGGGAGAGATGGAAGGATTTGGGGGGGGGGGGGGGCTGGGGATTTCTGGGGTGGGGGGGGGCTGCAAGCTTTTGTCTGTGCTCGGCGATACTCACAGTATAGAACAGCGAACGAGGCCGCCGCGCTCCGTCTTTGACAAGCGAATTACGCCGGGGGGGGCGGGGAGGGGTCGCGATGGGGGGGGGGGGGGTTAAAGAAAAATGGGGGGGGCCGTTAGGGATGGGGGGGGTTAAAGATGGGGGGGTGGTGGGGCGGCTCAGTGCCCCCCGACGCCCACGTCACCGGGCCCACGACAGCTGTCCATCATCCGCCGCATGTTTATATTAAAACAAAAGAAAAAGGGGGGGGCCGGGGTGTTGGGATGGGGGGGGGGATGGGGAGGGGGGGGGTTGGTTTTTTTGCCCTTTACCTTCACGACATCTTCTACTCGCGGGGAAAAAGAAGGAAAAATCCAAAACCCGGCCAAAAAATATACAAAAAAAAACCCCAACCGGTCCAACAGCCGTTTGTAACGCTCAGGAACACGTTCGGGTTTGGGGGGGGGGGGGATGGGGGGGTGTTTTTAAAGGCGCCGTTTTGTGTTAAAGTCACTGGTGGAGACCCCTCCCCCCCCCCGCCCCCCCCCCCCGTTCTTTGGGCCGCCCTGCGACCCGGCCAAACTTTGTCCTCATTCCATGGCTCCGCGCGCGACGCCCGTTAAAACGGGACACGCGCGGCGGCATTTGGGGGGGGCATGGGGCCGGACATGGGGGGGCGTCATCGGGAGGGGGGGTTCATAGGGCTGCTATGGGGGCTTGCTATGGGGCGCGGCTGTGGGGCAGACATGGGGCGGCTATGGGGGCTGCTATGGGGCGGACATGGGGCTGCTATGGAGGCGGCTATGGGGCTGCTATGGGGCCTGCTATAGGGCGGCCATGGGGCTGCTATGGGGGCAGACATGGGGCTGCTATGGGGGCAGCTATAGGGCGGCCATGGGGCAGACATGGGGCTGCTATGGGGGCACTATGGGGGCTGCCATGGGGCCCCCATAGGCCCCAGCACTAGAACACCCCATAGGTCCCAGCAATGGGATCCTGGAGGCCCCCATTAATGCTACTCCCCATAGACCCCAGCATCACAGCCCCCCAGCACCACTACACCCCATAGATCCCAGCAATGGGACCCTGAGGTCCCCATTAGTGTGATACCCCATAGACCCCAGCACTGTGGCCCCCCAGCACCACTACACCCCATAGATCCCAGCAATGGGGTCCTGGAGGCCCCCATCAATGCTACTCCCCATAGATCCCACTACACCCCATAGACCCCAACAATGGGGTCCTTGAGGCCCCCATCAGTTCTACTCCCCATAGGGCCCACCATTATGGCCCCCCCAGCACCACTACAACCCATAGATCCCAGCAATGGGGTCCTTGAGGTCCCCATCAGTTCTACTCCCCATAGTACCACTACACCCCATAGACCCCAGCAATGGGGTCCCTGAGGTCCCCATCAATGCTACTCCCCATAGTACCACTATACCCCATAGATCCCAGCACTGTGGCCCCCCAGCACCAGAACACCCCATAGATCCCAGCAATGGGACCCTGAGGTCCCCATGAGTGTGATACCCCATAGACCCCAGTACTGTGGCCCCCCAGCACCACTACACCCCATAGATCCCAGCAATGGGGCCCTTGAGGCCCCCAGCCCCATTGGGAGAACAACCTGCTTGACCCCCCAGCGGTGTGTTGGGGTGAGGGAAGGGCAGAGCATCCCAGCCCCATAGATCTCATGGCATTTGAGGGTCCTTTCCCCAGGACCA
Source organism: Coturnix japonica (assembly GCF_001577835.2). Lineage (NCBI taxonomy): Eukaryota > Metazoa > Chordata > Aves > Galliformes > Phasianidae > Coturnix > Coturnix japonica. The sequence continues at coordinate 1,356,721 of NC_029540.1, forward strand.
TCCTCTGGGTGCTTCTATTCCCACGCTGAAAAGCCCTTTGACTGCATTAACAATAGGGGCTTTGATGCGGCCCTTCCCAGCCCCATCCATTATGTGCAGGTGATGCAGAGCTCAGGACCCCCCCCCCGACCCACTGGGGAGGGTCAGCTCAGCCCCCAGCGGGTTCTGAGGTCCCCCCCAACCCAACCCATGGCCCTATTATCTTTAAGGACCCTTCCAACCCACCCCATTGGTTCTATGAGCTTTAAGGACCCTTCCAACCCATCCCATGACCCTAAAATCTTTAAGGACCCTTCCAACCCACCCCATGACCCTATAAGCTTTAAGGACCCTTCCAACCCACCCCTTTGGTTTTATGAGCTTTAAGGACCCTTCCAATCCATCCCATGGCTCTATGAGCTTTAAGGACCCTTCCAACCCATCCCGTGATCCTATAATCTTTAAGGACCCTTCCAACCCATCCCATGACCCTATAATCTTTAAGGACCCTATAATCTTTAAGGACCCTTCCAACCCACCCCATTGGTTCTATGAGCTTTAAGGACCCTTCCAACCCATCCCATGACCCTATAATCTTTAAGGACCCTTCCAACCCATCCCATGGATCTATAATCTTTAAGGACCCTTCCAACCCATCCCATGACCCTATAATCTTTAAGGACCCTTCCAACCCATCCCATGGCTCTATGAGCTTTAAAGACCCTTCCAACCCATCCCATGACCCTATAATCTTTAAGGACCCTTCCAACCCACCCCACAGCTCTATGGTCTTTAAGGTCCCTTCCAACCCAACCACCCCACAGCCCTATAACCTCTAAGGACCCTTCCAACCCACCTCATGGCTCTATGACCTGTAAGGACCCATCCAACCCACCCCACAGCTCTATGACCTGCAAGGACCCTTCCAACCTACCCCAAAGCTCTATGGTCTCTAAGGACCCTTCCAACCCAACCACCCCACAGCTCTATGATCTCTAAGGACTATTCCAACCCACCTCATGGCTCTACAAGCTGTAAGGACCCCTCCAACCCACCCCATGGCTCTATGACCTGCAAGGACCCTTCCAACCCACCCTACAGCTCTATGGTCTTTAAGGTCCCTTCCAACCCAACCACCCCACAGCTCTATGGCCTGTAAGGACCTTTCCAACCCACCCTACAGCTCTATGACCTGCAAGGACCCATCCAACCTACCCCATGGCTCTATGATCTCTAAGGACCCTTCCAACCCACCCTACAGCTCTATAACCTGTAAGGACCCTTCCAACACAACCCACCCCACAGCTCTATAACCTCTAAGGACCCTTCCAACCCACCCCATGGCTCTATGACCTGTAAGGACCCTTCCAACCCACCCCATGGCTCTATGACCTGCAAGGACCCTTCCAAACCAACCACAACACAACACGACCAGGCTCAGGACCCAAAGCAGGATCCACCCCCACCCCAGCCGCCCATTGTGGGTCCGGGCCCCACATCCATGGGGCGCTGCCATGCCGGGGACATCCCATTGCCATCAATGGGAACCAACCACCACCAAGGTGCCAACACAGAACCATGAATGGCATTTAAAGGCTCCGAGATTGAATGAGAATCAGGGATTTCAATAATAAAGGGTGAGTTGAGGGAGGGGAAAACGAGTTGGATTTGGGAACAAGGGTCGATTCCTAAGGAACCATTTTGAAACCCATCGGCATCCTGCAGGATCCGGCCCACATCAAAGCAGGGAGAGCAGCAATAGGGGCAATAGGGGCTATAGGGGCAATAGGGGCGATAGGGGCGATAGGGGCTATAGGGGCTATAGGGGCAATAGGGGCAGTAGGGGCAGTAGGGGCAGTAGGGGCAGTAGGGGCGGTACGGGCTATAGGGGCGGTACGGGCTATAGGGGCGGTACGGGCTATAGGGGCGATAGGGGCGATAGGGGCAATAGGAGCAATAAGGATCAATAGGGGCAGAGTGGGGCAATAGGAGCAATAAGGATCAATAGGGGCAGAGTGGGGCAATAGGAGCAATAGGGGCTATAGGGGCTATAGGGGCTATAGGGGCTATAGGGGCTATAGGGGCTATAGGGGCTATAGGGGCCGGGGCTGGGAGCAAACAGAGCCCACGAGGTCGCAGAGTTTTGTTTTGTCTTGGCAGAGCTCGGAGCTGAGATACGGCAACAGCAACAACAGCAACAGCAACAACACTGCGGGGGATGCAATGGGAGCAGGACACGGGGATGGGGGGCAGGACACGGGGATGGGGGGCAGGACACGGGATGGGGGTAGACAGGAGGGAAGGGGTTAAGGATAGGGCACCACACAAGGGATGGGGATATGCAGATGGGCCGGATCAGGATGGGTGGCTACCATAGCGCAGGAGCTTGGGGGGACACACAAAGGACTTGGGTATGAAGGCTGGGGCACAAAGGGCTGGGGGTATGCAGGGCTGGAGAGGCAGGATCAACAAGCTAATGAGGGGCCAATGCAGGATGAAGGGGGGGTCGAGAAATGGAGGGCAACACACAGGCTGGGGGCACAGAGGATGGGGGGTACCAGGTAGGGCTGTGGGAACACAGGACTGTGGTAGCAGGGCTTGGCGGGGCAGCACTGCAGCAATGGGGGCATCAGGATGGGGGGGACGGGAGGGGGGTAACACAGGGCTGGGGGCACACACAGAGGACTGGCTAATGAAGAGGCTGGGGGCACAAAGGAGGGGTACGGCAGGGCTGGGGGGGACAGGACACAAGAATGGGCACACAGGGCTAGATACAGGGAAATGGGGTCCACAACGGGGCTGGGGGGACAGCAACTCGCAATAGTGGAGGGCAATGGGGGGAGCAGGGCTGGGGGGGCACAATGCAGGGCTGGGGGCGCAACAATACAAGGCATAGGGGGGCTACAAATACAGGGCGTACGAAGAGGCACGAAACAGAGCCTACGCGACACCAAGGAGCAACAAAAGGCTGGGGAGGGCCACAACTACAGAGCTGGAGCGGGGCAAACACAGGGCTGGGGGGGAGCACAATACAGAGCTGGGGGGGGGCCCACATAACAGGCCCTGCGGGGGCACACAAACAGGGCTGGGGGCACAAAGCGGATCCTGGGGGCACAAGCAGCTGGGGATAACAGGCTGGGCCAAGCAATCAATGCCCAGGGAGACGGACATGATCAGGATGGGCACACAGGGCGGAGGGCACAAAGCAGGGCTGGGGGGCAACAATGAGGGATGGCGGGGCACAAATGCAGGCCAGGAAATAATACAGGCTGTGGGGGAGCCACAAATTGCAGGGCGAGGGTCAACAAACAGGCTGGGGGGGCACAATACAGGCTGGGGGGGCACAATACAGGCTGGGATAACAGGGCTGGGGGGCACAATGAGGCTGGGGGGCAAATGCAGGCGGGGAAAAACATGGGCTGGGGGCAAATATCAGAGCTGGGGGGGGCACAAAAACGAGGCTGGAAATATAAATCAGGCTGGGGATAACAGTGCATGGGGGGGCACAAAGGCGGGATAGCTGGGGGGAGCACGAACCACCGTCTGAGCGCCCCCCCCCCACCTCCAAATGCTGCAAACGCCACTCGCACACCTCCAACACCTAGCACATCGTAAGCCAACAGCAACGCAGAGTCTGGAGCCCCCCCATCCCCAACACTTGATACACAGACCACATCCCCTATAGAACCCCATTGACACCCATAGGGCCAAGCCCACCCAATGTGGGGCCAGCCCACACCAGACCCTAAAGGCTGATGTGGAGCGGACGAAGGAGACGAAGGGAGGATGTTGGGTCCGTTCCAGGGGTGGGATCGCCCACTGAGGCCCCTAGGTGGGGCTGGGGGGTCCTGGGGGGACCCATGTGACCCAGTGCTAAGGAGGTGGGCAGACCTTCAGGCTCCAATCGACCCTCCCCCTCATTAACGTGGCATCCAGATGGGAACCCCCCCATTTAAAGAGGCACCAATAGGACCCCTCACCCTTGTTTAACAGGCGTCCAATCGGGACCCCCCCTCATTAACATAGCTGTCCAATGACCCCTCAGGGTTCTTTAACGGGCACAAATGGGACCAACCCCCCCTCTTCATTTAACGTGATTTCCAATGGAACCACCCCCCTCCATTTAACGTGGCTTCCTAACGGGAACACCCCCTCAGGTGTTAACGGGGATTCCAATGGAACCACCCCTCAATTTAAGGGGCTTCTAAGGGACCCCAGCCCTCATTTAACAGGGCTTCCAATAGGACCCCCCCCTCAGTTTAACGGGCTTCCAATGGGCGGGGGTTCCCATTCCAATGGGGGGGGGCCTCAGGTCTTAAGCTGCCGGCTTCCAATGAGACTCCCCTCATCTTAACGGGGCTGTCCCACATGGGACCTGATCCACGCCGCCTCATCTTAAACCAAGCTCAAATGGAATCCCCCCCTCCCATTTAACTGCTCTCCAACGTGACGACCCTACCCCAAATTACAACGGGGCTGACCAATGTGAAACCCTCACCCCTTCAGTGTTTAAGCCGAGCTAACAAGGCAAACCTACCCACCCATCATAACGGGCGCTATTCCAATGAAGAACCCACCAACACCCCATCCCCTTAAACGAGAGGGGCTCAACAAGGGCCCCCCACACCACCCCCCCCAACCTCCAAAACATAAACTCTCAACCCCACCGCCGACCTCCACATCGACCACCCCCCCACTACATTAAGGGCTTCTAATGGGACCAGCCCCCTCATTAACGTGCTCTCTAAACGGGACCCCAATCTACAGGTGTAATTAAGCACGCGCTTCCAACGGAAAACACCCCCCAGCCCGTCATATTAACAGGGCTTCTAATAGGAACACCATCCCCGCCCCCTCCTCGGAGTGTTAACGCGAGGCATTCAAACGGGACCCCCCTCATTTAAACACGGGCGGCCAATGGGATACCCCCACCCCCACAGGTTTTAACGGGGACTTCCAATGGACGCCCCCCCTCATTCTAACAGGGCTCCAACGGCCACCCCCCCAATTATCAGGTGTTTTAACGTGCTTCAAATGGAACCCACCCTCATTTAATCCCAGAACTTCTAATTGGGAACCCCCCCTTCCATCTAGGGGCTCTAAGACCACACCCTTGTCATGGGCTCTAGGACCTGTCCCCGCGCAAATATAAAGCTCTTTGGGGTCGAAGAGAAGCGGGCGTCCCGCGAGCACCCGACAATCAAGAGATGGATCCTCCATTCCGTCGCGTCCACGGGCTCACCACGA
>NC_029540.1:1361971-1363145 GCF_001577835.2 Coturnix japonica
ACGCCCACCCAGCACCTCCAGCACAGCCCATCTGTACAGCCAGCAGCAACGCAGAGCTGGAGCCCCCTCCCATCCCCAACACAGCCCAGCCCCCTATAGACCCCCATTGACACCCCATAGGGCCGCCCACCCCCAATGTGGGGCTCAGCCCCCCAGACCCTATAAGGCTGGATGTGGGGAGCTGGGACTGAAGGAGATGATGGGGAGGATTTGGGTCCGTTCCGGGTTGGGATCCCCACTGAGCCCCTGTGTGGGGCTGGGGGTCCTGGGGGGGACCCATTGGGACCCAGTGCTAAGGATGGTGTGGGGCAGGGACCTCAGGCTTCCAATGGGACCCCCCCCCTCATTTAACGTGGCTTCCAATGGGACCCCCCCCCATTTAACGAGGCTTCCAATAGGACCCCCACCCTTGTTTAACAGGGCTTCCAATGGGACCCCCCCCTCATTTAACATGGCTTCCAATGGGACCCCCCCTTCAGGTGTTTAACGGGGCTTCCAATGGGACCCCCCCTCATTTAACGTGGCTTCCAATGGAACCCCCCCCTCATTTAACGTGGCTTCTAACGGGACCCCCCCCTTCAGGTGTTTAACGGGGCTTCCAATGGGACCCACCCCCTCATTTAAGGGGGCTTCTAATGGGACCCCCCCCCTCATTTAACAGGGCTTCCAATAGGACCCCCCCCCTCATTTAACGGGGCTTCCAATGGGCGGGGGGGCTCAATCGATGGGGGGGGGCCCTTCAGGTGCTTAACGGGGCTTCCAATGGGACCCCCCCTCATTTAACGGGGCTTCCAATGGGACCCCCCCCCTCATTTAACAGAGCTTCCAATGGAATCCCCCCTCCCCCCCATTTAACGGGGCTTCCAACGGGACCCCCCCCTCATTTAACGGGGCTTCCAATGTGAACCCCCCCTTCAGGTGTTTAACGAGGCTTCCAATGGGACCCCCCCCTCATTTAACGGGGCTTCCAATGGGACCCCCCCCTCATTTAACGGGGCTTCCAATGGGACCCCCCCCCATTTAACAGGGCTTCCAATGCGACCCCCCCTCATTTAAGGGGGCTTCTAATGGGACCCCCCCTCATTTAACGTGGCTTCTAACGGGACCCCCCCACCCTTCAGGTGTTTAACATGGCTTCCAACGGAACCCCCCCCTCATTTAACAGGGCTTCTAA
>NC_029540.1:1363245-1364461 GCF_001577835.2 Coturnix japonica
GGATTATGGGGGCTGTGGGTTATGGGATCTGGGAGCTATGGGGGCTATGGGGTCTGGGGGCTATGGTGTCTCTGGGTAGTGAGGGTCTGTGGGTTATGGGATCTGGGGGTTATGGGGGTCTGGGAGCTATGGGGGCTGGGGACTATGGGGGTCTGGGAGTTATGGGGTCTCTGGGCAGTGGGGGTCTGTGAGTTATGGGGTCAGGGGCTTATGTGGGTCTCTGGGCAGTGAGGGTTTGTGGGTTATGGGATCTGGGGGTTATGTGGGTCTGGGATTTATGGGGTCCCTCGGCAGTGGGGGTCTGTGGGTTATGGGGTCTGGGAGCTATGGGGTCTGGGGGCAGTGAGGGTCTGTGGGTTATGGGGTCTGGGGGCTATGGGGTCTGGGGGCAGTGGGGGTCTGTGGGTTATGGGGGCTGTGGGTTATGGGATCTGGAGGTTATGGGGTCCCTCGGCAGTGGGGGTCTGTGGGTTATGGGGTCTGGGGGCAGTGGGGGTCTGTGGGTTATGGGATCTGGGGGTTATGGGGGTCTGGGGGCTATGGGGTCTCTGGGGGCTATGGGGTCTGGGAGCTATGGGATCTGGGAGCTATGGGGTCTGGGGGCTATGGGGTCTGGAGGCTATGGGGTCTCTGGGGGCTATGGGGTCTGGGGGCAGTGGGGGTCTGTGGGTTATGGGATCCGAGGGCAGCGGGGCTCTTGGGTCAGGGGTGTCCATAGGAACCGGGTGCACCCAGCTCCCACTTCAGCCCCACACACACCCCACAGCCATTGGGGTCCGGGGTTGGGGTTGAGGTTTTTTGGGGGGGGGTCTCACTCGTGTTGGGCGGCTTCTGCCTCTCGTGCGTCTCCATGGTTAACACACAACAGAACCGAACCGCGTGTCCCGGATACCATCAAACACCGGGAGGTGCCGGGTCCCAATGGAGCGGCTGAAGGGTTTGTTATGGGGCGGGCGGCAGGAGGAGCTGAGCAGGGCTCAAAAGGCGGCTCGGAGCGTGACCGGGTTCGTCCTTGGGATGGTTCTGGCCTCGTTCTATGGGGTGTTGGTGCTGCTGGTCCAAAGCGCCAACGCGTGGTTCTGTCTGCTGAGCACCGCAGCGCTCGGGGCTGCGCTGGGGTTGGGGATGGGATTCTCCATCAAGGTGAGGATGACGGTGCTGCTCTCACTGCCCCATGTGTTCACCAGTAAGGAATGGGGTGGGATGGGGATGGGAT
>NC_029540.1:1369999-1371112 GCF_001577835.2 Coturnix japonica
AGAGCCAGAATGGGATGGAGAGGGACCCCAGACCCCATAGTAGAGCCAGAATGGGATGGAGAGGGACCCCAGACTTCAGAGCAGAGCCAGAATGGGATGGAGAGGGACCCCAGACCCCATAGAAGAGCCAGAATGGGATGGAGAGGGACCCCAGACCCAAGCCAGAATGGGATGGAGAGGGACCCCAGACCCCATAGTAGAGACAGAATGGGATGGAGAGGGACCCCAGACCCCATAGCAGAGCCAGAATGGGATGGAGAGGGACCTCAGACCCCATAGAAGAGCCAGAGACGGGGCAGAGGGACCCCAGACCTCATAGTAGAGCCAGAATGGGATGGAGAGGGACCCCAGACCCCATAGTAGAGCCAGAATGGGATGGAGACAGACCCCAGACCCCCCATCAGATACAGAGAGGAGAGGGGGAAGAGAGGAACCCCATACCCCACAGCAGAGTCAAAGAGGGGGAAGAGAGGGACCCCAGACCCCATAGTAGAACCAGAGGGGGATAGAGAGGGACCCCAGACCCCATAGCAGAGCCAGAATGGGATGGAGAGGGACCCCAGACCCTATAGCAGAGCCAAAATGGGATGGAGAGGGACCCCAGACCCCATAGTAGAGCCAGAGAGGGGGCAGAGGGGGAAGAGAGGGACCTCAAACCTCATAGCAGAGCCAGAGACGGGGCAGAGGGACCCCAGGCCCCATAGAAGAGCCAGAGGGGGATGGAGAGGGACCCCAGACCCCATAGTAGAGCCAGAGGGGGATGGAGAGGGACCCCAGACCCCAGAGCAGAGCCAGAATGGGATGGAGAGGGACCCCAGACCCCATAGTAGAGCCAGATAGGGTTGAAGAGGGACCCCATCCCCCCTGACCCCTGTGTGTGCCCCCAGCCCGCACCCTGCGCAACGTTTGGATCTGGTTGAACAACATTGGCGACATCTGCAACGAGGAGATGGGGACCCCCTACTTCCGCTGCCTGCGCGTCTTCGCCGACGCCAAGGACAACTGCGAGCGGGCTCTGTCCTTCCTCTTCTTCCTCTGCTACATCATCATCTCCTTCAGACCACTCTGTGGCCTGGCCGCCCGTGCGTCCACACCCCCCACCCCCCCTTTATG
>NC_029540.1:1373095-1377501 GCF_001577835.2 Coturnix japonica
GGGGGGGGGGGGTATATAATGCAGCCCCTCTATTCACCCACCAACAGGGCTCAGCTATAGGGTTATAGGGTTGGAAAGGGGGGAAAGGGGGGAGTAAAGCTGCCCCTCTATTCACCCACCCCTACGGCTCAGCTTTGGGGTTATAGGGTAGGGAAAGGGGTGGGGGTATATAATGCAGCCCCTCTATTCACCCACCCCCACCTAAAGGGCTCTGCTATGGGGTTATAGGGTTGGAAAGGGGATGAGGGGTATATAATGCAGCCCCTCTATTCACCCACCAACAGGGCTCAGCTATAGGGTTATAGGGTAGGGAAAGGGGGTGGGGGTATATAAAGCTGCCCCTCTATTCACCCACCTAAAGGGCTCAGCTATGGGGTTATAGGGTTGGAAAGGGGGTGGGTGGGGGGTATATGAAGCTGCCCCTCTATTCTATCACCGCCAGGGCTCAGCTATGGGGTTATAGGTTGGGGAAAGGGGCTGAGGGGGGGTATATAAAGCTGCCCCTCTATTCTCCCACCCCCACCTAAAGGGCTCTGCTATAGGGTTATATGGTAGGGGAAAGACGGTATATAATGCAGCCCCTCTATTCACCTACCCCCACGGCTCAGCTATAGGGTTATAGGGTTGGAAAGGGGGTGAGGGGTATATAAAGCTGCCCCTCTATTCACCCACCCCCACCTAAAGGGCTATGCTATAGGGTTATAGGGTAGGGAAAAGGGGGTATATAATGCAGCCCCTCTATTCACCCACCCCCACTATCAGGGCTCTGCTATGGGGTTATAGGGTTGGAAAGGGGGTATATAAAGCAGCCCCTCTATTCACCCACCAACAGGGCTCAGCTATAGGGTCATAGGGTTGGAAAGGGGGATGGGGGGGGTATATAAAGCTGCCCCTCTATTCACCCACCCCCAGGGCTCTGCTATAGGGTTATAGGGTTGTAAAGGGGGGTAGGGGGAGTGTAAAGCTGCCCCTCTATTCTCCCAACCCCAGGGCTCTGCTATAGGGTTATAGGGTTGGAAAGAGGGATGGGTGGGGGGTATATAAAGCTGCCCCTCTATTCACCCATCCCCACGGCTAAGCTATGGAGTTATAGGGTTGGAAAGGGGGTGAGGGGTATATAAAGCTGCCCCTCTATTCACCCACCCCCACCTAAAGGGCTATGCTATGGGGTTATAGGGTTGGAAGGGGGGATGGGGGGTGTATATAAAGCTGCCCCTCTATTCACCCACACCCAGGGCTCTGCTATAGGGTTATAGGGTTGGAAATGGGAGTGGGGAGGGTATATAAAGCAGCCCCTCTATTCTCCCACCCCCACGGCTCAGCTATAGGGTTATAGGATAGGGAAAAGGGGGTATATAATGCAGCCGCTCTATTCACCCACCCCCACAGCTCAGCTAGCTATAGGGTTATAGGGTTGTAAAGGGGGGTAGGGGGGGCTGTAAAGCTGCCCCTCTATTCTCCCACCCCCTCCTCCAGGGCTCAGCTATGGGGTTATAGGGCTGGAAAGGGGGTGGGGGTATATAAAGCAGCCCCTCTATTCACCCACCGCCAGGGCTCTGCTATGGGGTTATAGGGTTGGAAAGGGGGTGGGGGTATATAAAGCTGCCCCCCTATTCACCCACCCCCACCATCAGGGCTCTGCGTTACCGTTATCGCTATTTTCTGGACGATTCCTTCGATAACATCTACATCACGGAGCGCTTCGTGCGGATGGACGCGCAAAGGGCTCTGCAGGGCCAACCCACTTTGCTGCCCCTCAGGGCCATGGAGTCCATCCACTACATCCACCCCGGTGAGCACAGAGGGAGGGGGGAAAAAGTGTGGGGGGGTCCCGGTGTGGTAATGCTTGTGTTGTCCATGGGTTATAAGGAGGGGGGGGGGACTTGGTGTGGTACCGTTCATGGGGTCTCTATGTCAACAAGAAGGGTGGGGGGGGGCTGGGGTGGGATCATGCTGCCCCTATGATCACAAGAGGGATGGGGGTCTCCCTATGGCACCACTCTCACTGTCCCCTTGTACCCAGGGGGGATGGGGTCCCCATATGACACCATTCACACAGTCCCCATGTCCCCAGGGGGGATGGGGTCCCTGGATGGGGGTCTCCCTATGGCACCCCTCACACTGTCCCCATGTCCCTAAGAGGGATGGGTGTCCCCATATGGCACCACTCACACTGTCCCTGTGTCCCCAAGGGGGATGGGGTCCCCATATGACACCATTCACACAGTCCCCATGTCCCCAGGAGGGATGGGGGTCCCTGGATGAGGGTCTCCCTATGGCACCATTCACAGAGTCCCCATGTTCCTAAGAGGGATGGGGGTCCCCATATGGCACTGCTTATGCCATCCCCATGACCCTAGGAGGGATGGGGGTCCCTGGATGGGGGTCTCCCTATGGCAGCACTCACTGTTCCCATGTCCCTAAGAGGGATGGGGGTCTCCATATGGCACCACTCACTGTCCCCATGTCCCTAAGAGGGATGGGGGTCTCCATATGGCACTGCTCATGCCATCCCCATGTCCCCAGGATGGATGGGGTCCCTGGATGGGGGTCCCCGTATGACACCCCTCACACTGTCCCCATGTCCCCAGGATGGATGGGGTCCCTGGATGGGGGTCCCCATATGGCACCACTCACACAGTCCCCATGTCCCTAAGAGGGATGGGGGTCCCCATATGGCACTGCTCATGCCATCCCCATGACCCCAGGAGGGATGGGGGTCCCTAGATGGGGGTCTCCCTATGGCATCACTCACACAGTCCCCATGTCCCCAGGATGGATGGGGGTCCCTGGATGGGGGTCTCCCTATGGCACCACTCACTGTCCCCATGTCCCTAAGAGGGATGGGTGTCCCCATATGGCACCCCTCACACAGTCCCCATGTCCCTAAGAGGGATGGTGTCCCCCTATGACTCCCCCCACATCCCCCCTGTCCCCAGGGATGCCGTGGCTGTCCGAGCAGGAGAAGCGTCGTTATGGGATGGAGATGACCACGTTCCTTCGCTACGTGCTGCTGGGGCTCAGCCTGGTGCTGGTCGACTACAGCCTGTTCTGGCTGCTGGACCTCATCCGGCACCAAATGCAGGGCGAGATCGTGGCCAGGGGTGAGAATTGGGGTCCCCCTTATCACCCTTTTAGCTGATCCATGGATGAGCATTTGGGGTCCCCCCCAAACACCAGCTCTACTGACCCATAGATGTGCAATTGGGGTCCCCTCCAACACCAGCTCTACTGACCCATGGATGATCATTTGGGGTCCCCCCCCAGCACCCTCTCAGCTGACCCATAGATGATCATTTGGGGTCCCCCCCAAACACCAGCTCTACTGACCCATAAGTGATCATTTGGGGTCCCCCCCATCACCCTCTCAGCTGACCTATGGATGATTATTTGGGGTCCCCCCAGCACCCTCTTAGCTGACCCATGGATGAACATTTGGGGTCCCCCCCCAACACCAGCTCTACTGACCCATAAGTGATCATTTGGGGTCCCCCTATCACCCTCTGAGCTGACCCATGGATGAGCATTTGGTGTCCCCCCCATCACCCTCCCAGCTGACCCATGGATGATCACTGGGGTCCCCTCATCACACTTTTAGCTGACCCATGGATGAGCATTTGGGGTCCCCCCCAAACACCAGCTCTACTGACTTATAGATGATCATTTGGGGTCCCCCTCCAACACCTGCCCTACTGACCCATGGGTGAGCTTTTGGGGTCCCCCATCACCCTCTCAGCTGATCCATGGATGAGCTTTTGGGGTCCCCTCTAACACCAGCTCATCTAACCTATGGGTGATCATTTGGGATCTCCCCCTATCACCCTCTCAGCCTACCCATGGGTGAGCATTTGGGGTCCCCCCCAGACACCAGCTCTACTCACCCATAGATGTGCAATTGGGGTCCCCCCCCAAACACCAGCCCTACTGACCTATAGATGAACATTTGGGGTCCCCTCCAACACCTGCCCTACTGACCCATAGGTGATCATTTGAGGTCCCCCCATCACCCTCTTAGCTGACCCATGGATGAGCATTTGGGGTCCCCTCCAACACCAGCTCATCTAACCTATGGGTGATCATTTGGGGTCCCCCCATCACCCTTTTAGCTGACCCATGGATGATCATTGGGGTCCCCCCCCCAGACACCTGCCCTACTGACCCATAGATAACCATTGTGGTCCCCCCGTGCCCCCCAGCCCCAGCCGTGATTGCAGTCCGTGTGGACGGCTCCGGTTACACCAGCGACATTTACCGGGACGTTGTTTCTTCCTTCGATGTCCTACAACGGGGCAACGTCTCGGTGCTGTCCCAGCGCTGCCTCCTGCGGCCGGTCGAGCCCGATTACAGCACCTACACCAGTATGGGTGAGCAGCAGCGGGGTGGGGGGGCTGGAAATAGGGGGGGGG
>NC_029540.1:1378821-1379975 GCF_001577835.2 Coturnix japonica
ATAGAGTGGGGTTGGGGATAGAATGGGGTTGGGGATGGGTTGGGGATAGAATGGGGTTGGGGATAGAACAGGGTTGGGGATAGAATGGGGTTGGGGATGGATTGGGTTAGGGGATGGATTGGGTTAGAGATGCCATAGGGTTGGGGATGTTGTGGGGTTGGGGGATGCCATGGGGTTGGGAATGGAGTGAGGTTGGGAATGGTGTGGGGTTGGGAATGGTGTGGGGTTGGGAATGGTGTGGGGTTGGGGGGTGCTACAGGGTTGGGGATAGAATGGAGTTGGGGATAGAACGGGGTTGGGGATGGAACGGGGTTGGGGATGGAACGGGGTTGGGGATAGAGTGGGTTAGGGGATGGATTGGGTTAGGGGATGGAATGGGGTTGGGGATGGATTGGGTTAGAGATGCCATAGGGTTGGGGATGGCGTGGGGTTGGGGATGCCATGTGGTTGGGGATGGGGTAGGGGATGGATTGGGGATGGAGTGGGGTAGAGATGGAGTAGGGTTGGAGGATGCCATGGGGTTGGGAATGGAGTGAGGTTGGGAATGGTGTGGGGTTGGGGGGTACTACAGGGTTGGGGATAGAATGGGGTTGGGGATAGAATGGGGTTGGGGATAGAATGGGGTTGGGGATGGATTGGGTTAGAGATGGAGTGGGGTAGGGGATGGATTGGGTTGGGGGGTGCCATGGGGTTGGGGATGGAGTGGGTTAGGGATGGAGTGGGGTTGGGGAAGGATTGGGTTAGAGATGGAGTAGGGTTGGGGGATAGATTGGGTTGGGGGATGGGGTGGGTTGAGGGATGCCGTGGGGTTGGGGATGGGGTAGGGTTGGGGGATGCCATAGGGTTGGGGGATGGTGTGGGGTTGGGGACAGTGTGGATCTGGGGATGGATTGGGTTAAGGGATGCCATGGGGTTGGGGATGGATTGGGTTGGGGATGGTGTGGGGTTGAGGGATGGATTGGGTTGGGGGCACCATGGGGTTGGGAATGGATTGGGTTAGGGAATGCCATGGGGTTAGGGATGGGGTAAGGTGGGGGATGGAGTGGGGTTGGGGATGGAGTGGGGTTGGGGAAGGATTGGGTTGGAGATGGAATAAGGTTGGGGGATGCCATAGGGTTGGGGATGGGGTAGGGTTGGGGATTGATTGGGTTAGG
>NC_029540.1:1381767-1383081 GCF_001577835.2 Coturnix japonica
TGAAGGGTATGATGGTGGGTTGAGTTTGGGGATGGGGTGGGTTTGGAGATGGGAGGGTTTGGGGATGGGGTGGGTTTGGGTTTGCCGTGGGTTGGAGGATGCTGTGGGTTTGGGGATGGGATGAGTTAGGGGATGGGGTGGGTTTGGGGATGCCTTGGGTTAGGGGACGCTGTGGGTTTGGGTTTGCCATGGGTTTGGGGATGCTGTGGGTTTGGGGATGGGGTGGGTTGGGGGATGCCTTGGGTTGGGGGACGCTGTGGGTTTGGGTTTGCCATGGGTTGGGGGATGCCTTGGGTTTGGGGATGGGGTGGTTTTGGAGATGGGGTGGGTTTGGGTTTGGGGAGGGTATGGGGATGCCTTGGGTTGCGGGATGCTGTGGGTTTGGGTTTGCCATGGGTTTGGGGATGCTGTAGGTTTGGGGATGGGGAGGGTTTGGGGATGCCTTGGGTTTGGGGACGCTGTGGGTTTGGGTTTGCCGTGGGTTGGGGGATGCTGTGGGTGCGGGATGCTGTGGGTGCGGGATGCTGTGGGTGCGGGATGCTGAGGGTTTGGGTTTGCCATGGGTTTGGAGATGCCGTGGGTTTGGAGATGCCGTGGGTTGGGGGATGCCTTGGGTTAGGGGACTCTGTGGATTTAGGTTTGCCATGGGTTCGGGGATGCTGTGGGTTTGGGTTTGCCATGGGTTTGGGGACGGGGTGGGTTTGGAGATGCCGTGGGTTGGGGGATGCCGTGGCTTTGCCCACCCCCTGCCCCAACCCCTCAGTGACTCCAGCGACGAGGAGACCCCCGAGCTGTGGCTGGGGGCGGTGCGGGCGCTGCGCGGTCACGAGCAGCAGCAGCTGCGGGATCGGGGCAGGGAACTGGCGAAGAGCATCCGCCGGGTGGCTCGGGGCCGGGGGGGCGGCCGACGTTTGCACCCCAAGACCGCAGCGAGACTGAGGGCAGGGCTGAAGGAGGAGGGGAAAGAGGAGGAGGAGGAGAGCGACGACGACGCGGCCGATGAGGACAGCTCCATGTCCAGGTGAGGGTCGGAAGGGGCGGCCGTGGGGGGGTGAGGGGTGACAGCCCCAAAACAAGGCTCTGTGCCCCCTCCCCTTCCCTTCCAGCCTTGATTTCAGCTACCAGGAGCAGTACGAGGGCAGCGAGTTGGAGGAGGTGCGGGCTGAGCGGCCCCGGGGCAGAAAGTGGTGACATATAACATGGGGACATATAACATGGGGACATATGACATGGGGACATATAACATGGGGACATATAACATGGGGACATGTAACATGGGGACATATAACATGGGGACATATAACATGGGGACAT
>NC_029540.1:1386017-1387348 GCF_001577835.2 Coturnix japonica
GGGGGAATTTCCCCCTTTGCATAATTCAGAACAAACCGTGACGGGAAAAACAGGAACGGAGCGCGATGGGGCGCGGCGGCAGCTCCGCTCCGGGACACGGCTGGCACCGGTCCGTTCCTCCCCACGGCTGGAGGGCACGGCCCGGTGCGGGACGGTACGATCCGGTCCGGCCCGGTACCGCACGGAGCGGCCGGGGCTGCGCTGGGTGTAACACGGCACGGAACGGAACAGCTCCGATCTGCCCGGACCGGCACAGAACGCGTTGGACCGGCTCATAGCATGGAATAGCATGGTGCAGCCTGGCACGGCTCAGCCTGGCACGGGTTGGTACAGCATAGCTTAGCCTATAGGTTAGCCTGGCATGGCTCAGCCTGGCATGGATCAGCCTGGCACGGGTTGGTCCAGCATAGGTTAGCCTGGCATGGCTCAGCCTGGCATGGATCGGCCTGGCACGGGTTGGTCCAGCATGGCTCAGCCTGGCACAGCTCAGCCTGGCATGGCTCAGCCTGGCACGGGTTGGTCCGGCATAGGTTAGCCTATAGGTTAGCCTGGTATGGATCAGCCTGGCACAGCTCAGCCTGGCACAGGTTGGTCCAGCATAGCTTAGCCTATAGGTTAGCCTGGCATGGATCAGCCTAGCATGGCTCAGCCTGGCACGGCTCAGCCTGGCATGGATCAGCCTGGCACAGGTTGGTCCAGCATAGCTTAGCCTATATGTTAGCCTGGCATGGCTCAGCCTGGCACGGCTCAGCCTGGCACAGGTTGGTCCAGCATAGGTTAGCCTATAGGTTAGCCTGGCATGGATCAGCCTGGCACAGGTTGGTCCAGCATAGCTTAGCCTGGCACGGCTCAGCCTGGCATGGATCAGCCTAGGATGGATCAGCCTGGCACGGGTTGGTCCAGCATGGGTTAGCCTGGCACGGCTCAGCCTGGCATGGCTCAGCCTGGCATGGATCAGACTGGCATGGATCAGCCTGGCACAGGTTGGTCCAGCATAGCTTAGCCTATAGGTTAGCCTGGCACAGCTCAGCCTGGCACGGCTTGACCTGGCATGGATCAGCCTGGCACGGCTTGACCTGGCACGGCTCAGCCTGGCACAGGTTGGTCCAGCATAGGTTAGCCTGGCATGGATCAGCCTGGCATGGATCAGCCTGGCACAGGTTGGTCCAGCATAGCTTAGCCTATAGGTTAGCCTGGCACAGCTCAGCCTGGCATGGATCAGCCTGGCACAGCTCAGCCTGGCACGGCTCAGCCTGGCACAGGTTGGTCCAGCATAGCTTAGCCTATAGGTTAGCCTGGCACAGCTCAGCCTGGTATGGATCAGCCTGGCA
>NC_029540.1:1387713-1388428 GCF_001577835.2 Coturnix japonica
GGGGGGAGATGGGGGGCACTATGGGGACAGTATGGGGACCTTTGGGACAGGGAGGTGCTATAGGGACAGCAATGTGCTATGGGGACCTTATGGGGACCTTTGGGACAGGGAGGTGCTATGGGGACAGCATAGGACAAGGGTGAACTATGGGGACAGTACGGGGACCTTTGGGACAGGGACGTGCTATGGGGACAGTATGGGGACCTTTGGGACAGGGAGGTGCTATAGGGACAGCATAAGACAAGGGATGTACTATGGGGACAGCCTTTGGGACAGGGATGTGCTGTGGGGACGGCATACGACAAGGGTGAACTATGGGGACAGTATGGGGACCTTATGGGGACAGAGTGGGACAAGGAGATGCTGTGGGGACGGCATAGGACAAGGGTGAACTATGGGGGACAGTATGGGGACCTTTGGGACAGGGATGTACTATGGGGACCTTATGGGGACCTTTGGGACAGGGATGTGCTATAGGGACAGCATAAGACAAGGGATGTACTATGGGGACACTATGGGGACCTTTGGGACAGGGATGTGCTATGGGGACAGCATAGGAAAAGGGTGAGCTCTGGGGACAGTATGGGGACCTTATGGGGACAGTGTGGGACAGGGACGTGCTATGGGGACAGTATGGGGACCTTTGGGACAGGGATGTGCTATGGGGACAGTATGGGGCAGGAGTGAGCTGTAGGGACAGTATGGGGACCTTATG
>NC_029540.1:1388958-1397727 GCF_001577835.2 Coturnix japonica
GGACAGGGATGTGCTATGGGGACAGTATGGGGCAGGAGTGAGCTGTAGGGACAGTATGGGGACCTTATGGGGACAGAGTGGGACAGGGAGGTGCTGTGGGGACAGTATGGGGATCTTTGGGACAGGGATATGCTATGGGGACAGTATGGGGACCTCATGGGGACCTTTGGGACAGGGATGTGCTATAGGGACAGCATAAGACAAGGGTGAACTATGGGGACAGTATGGGGACCTTTGGGACAGGGAGGTGCTATGGGGACAGCATAGGACAAGGGATGTACTATGGGGACAGTATGGGGACCTTTGGGACAGGGATGTGCTATGGGGACAGTATGGGGACCTTATGGGGACCTTTGGGACAGGGATGTGCTATAGGGACAGCATAAGAAGGGATGTACTATAGGGACAGTATGGGGACCTTTGGGACAGGGAAGTGCTATGGGGACAGCATAGGACAAGGGTGAGCTGTGGGGACAGTATGGGGACAGCATGGGGCAGGAGTGAGCTATGGGGACTGTATGGGGACCTTATGGGGACAGAGTGGGACAGGGATGTGCTATGGGGACAGTATGGGGACCTTATGGGGACAGTATAGGACAAGAGTGAGCTGTGGAGACAGTATGGGGACCTTTGAGACAGGGAAGTGCTATGGGGACAGCATAGGACAAGGGTGAGCTCTGGGGACAGTATGGGGACCTTATGGGGACAGTGTGGGACAGGGAGGTGCTATGGGCATCTGTGGGGCAGAGCTGTGCCACAGGGGGCACCATGAGCACCCAGGGGACACCATAGGCACCCTAAGGACACTGCGGGCACCTAGAGGACCCCATGGGCACCCCGGGAGACACCACAGGCACACAGGGGGACACAGTGGGCACCTGGGGGACACATGGGGCAGGGGACAGTGCAGGCACCCAGGGGACATCATGGGCACCCTAAGGACACTGCGGGCACCCAGAGGACACCATGGGCACACAGAGGGACCCCATGGGCATATAGGGGGACACCATGGGCACATAGGGGGACACTACAGGCACCCAGGGGACACATGGGGCAGGGGACACTGCAGGCACCCAGGGGACCCCACAGGCACACAGGGGGACACGGTGGGCACCTGGGGGACACATGGGGCAGGGGACAGTGCAGGCATCCAGGTGGACACCATGGGCACCCAGGGGATACCACGGGCTCCCAAGGGACACATGAGACAGGGGACACTGCAGGCACCTGGAGGACACCATGGGCACCCCGGGGAACACCACAGGCACATAGGGGGACACAGTGGGCATCTGGGGGACACGGTGGGCATCCAGGGGGCACATGGGGCAGGGGATACTGTGGGCTCCCAGGGGACCCCATGGGCACACAGAGGACACCATGGGCACATGGGGGGACACCATGGGCACCCCGGGGGACACAGTGGGCACCTGGGGGGCACATGGGGCAGGGGATACTATGGGCACCCAGGGGACCCCATGGGCACACAGAGGGACCCCATGGGCACATAGGGGGACACGGTGGGCACCTGGGGGACACATGGGGCAGGGGATACTATGGGCACCCAGGGGACCCCATGGGCACACAGAGGGACCCCATGGGCACCTCGGGGGACACCACGGGCACCCAGGGGACCCCATAGGCACATAGAGGGACCCCACAGGCATACGGGGGGACACAGTGGGCATCTGGGGGACACATGGGGCAGGGGATACTATGGGCACCCAGGGGACCCCATGGGCATCCAGGGGGACACAATGGGCACCTGGGGGACCCCATGGGCACCCAGGTGACCCCATGGGCACATAGGGGGACACTACAGACACCCAGGGGACACATGGGGCAGGGGACACTACAGGCACCCAGGGGACCCCATGGGCACACAGGGGGACCCGGCATCACTCACCGCGTGAAGCGCACGCCGCACACTTGGCAGGCGAACGGCTTCTCCCCCGTGTGAGTGCGCATATGCCGGGGCAGTTTGCCGGCGCCGTGAATGACTTTGTGACACACGGGACATTCCTGGGGCATTTGGGATCTCCTTTTCCGAACCAATTTATCGGGACTATCCAGCCCGGGCGCCAGCGCCTCGTGATGCAGCGAACTCAGATAAGCCATTAGATCGGGATCGATCACATCGTCGTCCGAACCACCTTCCTCGGGGGACATCTGATAAGGGAAGGGGAAAGCGTGCGGGGGCAGCTCCTCCTCCTCGGCTACATCGAAAGCCTCGTAGGGCTGCGCCAACCCCTCGGGCATCGGGGGCGGGGATGGGGGCTGCGGGGCGGGCAGGGGGCTGCGGGAGCCTTCGGCCTCAGCGGGCGGCTCCTCGTTGTGGTTATTGATGCGGGCCCCCCTCGCCTGTAGGAATTTGCGGGTTTTCTTGCTACGACGGGCTGCGGGGCGGGCGGGGGGAGCTGCTGGGGGGTCCCCGTCGGGGAGGGTGGCAAAAGCCTCCAGGTAACGACGGGCTCGTTCACAATCGTCATCATCGGGACCGGGAGCTTCCAAACCGTGGCACTGCAGGATGTCGGCGCAGGCGGCGATAACGCACGGGATCTCCAGCAGTTGGGCTGCCTGCAGCACCTCACCCATGTTGGAGCTGCTGATGGTCAACGTGGCGGTGTAAGCGAACTCCAAAAGAGCCCCCAAAGCCTCCGGTCCTACAAAGTCCAGCTCGCAAACCTCCTGCCCAGGTCCCTGTCCCGCAAATAACTTCTTAAAGTAGCGGCTGCAGGCGGCCAACACGGCGCGGTGAGTGCGGTACTCCAAGCCCTGAGTCTTGATGGTGACGTCGCACAGCACCCCGAGGTGCCGCTGCTCGTTCAGGCTGCTCAGCAGCTCGCTGCTGTGATCGGGGAAGGGGATGCCGATCAGGTCGTCCTCGGGGCTCGCCATCGTCCTCACCTGGGGGGGATAAAGGGGGGTGATCAGTGCCAGGCGGCACCCATGGGTGCCAAAGTGTCAGCTCTGCTGTGATGCAAGGAAACCTCATCCCACCATCAGCACCCATGGGTGCCAAAGTGTCGGCTCTGCTGCGATGCAAGGAAACCTCATCCCACCATCAGCACCCATGGGTGCCAAAGCATCAGCTCTGCTGCAGTGCAAGGAGACTCCTTCCTACCATGCAGCACCCATAGGTGCCAAAGTGTTGGCTCTGCTGTGATGCAAGGAAACCTCATCCCACCATCAGCACCCATGGGTGCTAAAGTGTCGGCTCTGCTGCGGTGCTAGGAGATTCCTTCCCACCATCAGCACCCATGGGTGCCAAAGTGTTGGCTCTGCTGTGATGCAAGGAAACCTCATCCCACCATCAGCACCCATGGGTGCCAAAGTGTTGGCTTTGCTGCGGTGCAAGGAAACCTCATCCCACCATCAGCACCCATGGGTGCCAAAGTGTTGGCTCTGCTGTGATGCAAGGAGACCCCTTCCCACCATGCAGCACCCATGGGTGCCAAAGTGTCAGCTCTACTGTGGTGCTAGGAAACCTCATCCCACCATCAGCACCCATGGGTGCCAAAGCATCAGCTCTGCTGCAGTGCAAGGAGACCCCTTCCCACCATGCAGCACCCATGGGTGCCAAAGCATTAGCTCTGCTATGGTGCAAGGAGACTCCTTCCCACCATCAGCACCCATGGGTGCCAAAGTGTCGGCTTTGCTGTGGTGCAAGGAGACTCCTTCCCACCATGCAGCACCTATGGGTGCCAAAGTGTTGGCTTCACTGCAGTGCAAGGAGACTCCTTCCAACCATGCAGCACCCATGGGTGCCAAAGCATCATCTCTCCTGCAGGGTGGGCACCCCAATAGCGGTCTCCCTGAGGGTTACCCATCTCATCATCCCCTCCGAGCCCCCAAATCTCGCTCGGACGCCATAGAAGCGACTCGTGCCGCCGTCGAGCCCCCACCGCATCCCCCCTCCCACCTCCTTCCACCGCCGCCCCCAAAGCGACCGCAGCAAAGGGGGAAATCTCAGCGCGGCGCCTTTGAGCGGCGTCGAAGCGCTTCGTTTCCTGCCTTCCCACCCGCACCCGCAGCCCCCCAAACCCACCCCACCGCATCCCCCCGCCCCACAGCCGCAGCATCCCCGTCCTGGGAAAGGGGTGGGCGGCGCAAGGTACCGGGAAAAGAAGCCCAACCCCCCCCCCCCCCACCCCTTCAAACTAAAGCGGGGGGCGCCCACAACAAGAACCCAACCGGGCTGGGAAGACAGCGGCCGCGCTTCCTGCCGCAGATTAGGATCAGCGCAGCGTTGGGTTTCCTGCCCCACTCCAGTGGGGGGCCCAGCCCCCCCCCCCCCTATGCTGTTAGCCCAGCCCCGTGCGCCGCTCCTCGCCCAGCCAGCCAAGCCCTGCCTGCGTGAGCAGGGGCCTTTCCCACGCTGCAGCTGGCACAGCTTTGCGTCAGCGATGCCATAAAAGAAGCACCGAGGCCTCCCCGAGTTGGCGGCCCCATAGGGCAGGTTGGGTTCGACACGACGGTACCGGCACCGAGGTGATATGGGGGTCAGGATGGGGTCTATGGGGATCACACCTGGGGTGATACACTAAGTGTGAACCACGGGGGGGTGATGGATGCGGCACTGAGTGCTGTGAGTGGGGATGGTGGCAGGGGGGGTGTGGATTAGGATCGTGTCCTGGTGCACAGCATGGTGCTCTATGGATGAGTGTGAGCATCCAGGGTTGTGCTATGGAGGAGAGCCAGGCTGTGCCAGGGAATAAACCCAGGCTGTGCCATAGAGCAAACCCAGGTTGTGCCATAGAACAAGCCCAGGTTGTGCCATGGAATAAAACACCAGGCCTCGTGCCATGGAATAAACCCAGGCTGGTGCCATTAAGAACAAAACCAGGGCTGTGCCATAGAACAAAAGAAAAACCAGGTTGTGCCATGGAATAAACCCAGGCTGTGCCATGGAATAAACCCAGGCTGTGCCATATAGAAACAAACCAGGGCTTGTGCCATAAGCAAACAAACCAGCTGTGCCATAGAACAACCAGGCTGTGCCATAGAACAAACCCAGGTTGCTGCCAGTAGAACAAACCAGGCTGTGCCATAGAACAAAACCAGGCTCGTGCCCATGGAAGCATAAAACCCAGGACGTGCCATAGAATAAACCCAGGCTGTGCCATAGAACAAACCCAGGCTGTGCCATAGAACAAACCCAGGCTGTGCCATAGAACAAACCAGGCTGTGCCATAGAACAAACCCAGGTTGTGCCATAGAACAAACCCAGGCTGTGCCATAGAACAAACCCAGGCTGTGCCATAGAAACACAACCCAGGCTGTGCCATAGAACAACCAGGCATGTGCCAATAGAAACAAACCCAGGTATGTGCCATAGAACAAACCAGAGCATTGTGCCATACGACAAAACCAGGTTGTGCCATAGAAACAAACCCAGGCTGTGCCATGGCAAATAAACCCCAGGGTTGTTGCCATAGAACCAAACCGCAGGCTGTGCCATGGAGCTAAACAGGCTGTGCCATGGAACCAAACCCCATTTGCTCCCCAGCTCCCATCCGTACAGAACTAAACCACAGCTCCGGACATCGCGCCGGTGCCGAGCTGCTCCCGGTCGGGTCGGGTCGGGCCGCTCCGAACCGAACCCCGCCGCCGTGGGCCGTGCCAAGCGCTCGGTGGTGCGATCGGCGGTCGGGGGGGGGGGGGGGGACGTGCCCCCTCTTAGCCATGGGGGCGGCGCGGCGCGGCCCCGGCACAGGCAGCATCACATCCCATCGCCGCGCCGCTCCCTGAGCTTTGGGAGCTCGCCAAACTGGGGCTATGCCTCGGGCAAGAGGCTGGGAACGGCCCCGGAGCAACCGGCTGCGGAGGCCGTAGCCCCGCGTTGCCGAGCAGGCCCGACGTGGCAGGACAGGACGGCAGCGCCCCTGAAACTGGGAAACGGGCAGACGCCCGACCGCCCGGGATGTCGGCCGCGTCCACGTCCCCGTGCCCACCCCTAAGGGGGTCCTGGGTGCCCACGAGGCGGGGGCGAAGGGATTAGGGGCGATTAAAGCATCAAGAGAGACGGGAGCCAAAACAGGCTGCCGACAGCCCGATGGGATCAGAGGGATAACAGCGAGGGGGGGGTGGGATCTAAGGGGAGGCTTGAGAGATATAATGGAGGGGGGGGGATGCGATGCCATCGAGAAACGAGGAGCTGGGGTGGGATTGAGGGCACGAGGTGAAGGACGGACAGACGGACAGACGGACGGACGGACAGACGGACAGACGGACAGACGGCTCCGCATCCCCGTGTCCCGCAGCTCCTCCTGTCCGCGGTGCTACGGGATGAGGGCGAGGAGGTCCAACACATGTGGTTAGACCCCCCCCCCATCAACCTCAGCGCTGGCTTGCAGGCCGTTATCACTGCCGTTATGGGAAGCTGGGGGGGCTGGGGGGCCACAAATCTCCAGCTCTTCATCCGCTAATAGCAAAGCAGGGCGGGCGAAGGATTGAAGCCGGGACCCCCCGACGATGAAGAGAGCGGGAGCCGGGGGCGGGGAGGACTCGACACGAGGGGGATTTTCACATTGCGCAACCCATCCGCCGCTTCTTCCCCGACCCCCCCGCGCATCCTCCCACGGAGCGAAGTCACATGCTGAGCGGGTGCATCGAAGGAGATCGAAGCGGCGATACAGGAAAACTGAGGGTTGGGGCGGCCGGGGGGGGGGGGGGTTTGAGGGGGACGATGGAACAAGGTGTGAGAGAAGTCGGAAGGCCGCCCCCAGCTCCCAACCGAGGACCCTCGCGGGTACATGGGCGATGTCGCCGTGGCGGTCGGAGTGATGGATGGAGGGGGCATCAGGACTGCCCTCCCATGTCCCCCCCCCCCCACCAAGAGCAGCGCTTTCTCGGTTACGCAATGGCCCGCAGCCGGGCCCCGTCTTTCGCCCATCGGCTGGGGATGGAAGGGGAGGGCAGTTGGGGGGGTAGGGGGGGTTAAGAGCGTGAGGGGGGTATAGGGGTGAGGGGGGGGTTGGGGGGGTGAGGAGGGGGGGGTTCGCTCCCTGTGCCCAACGAGCAGCCGTATTGCCGGCACGCTGCAATGGGAACAATGGCTGCGGGTCACCCTGACACCGAGAACCATCGGCCCCACAGCACCTGCCAGCCCCACTGTGCCATGGGGCCGCAGCCTGAACACAAGGCACGGGGCCAACCCGGACCCATAGGGACCCCACGCCATGCAGGTGGATGGATATGGGGGGGGTGGATGGATATGGGGGGGGGGGGGTTGGGAGCGCTGCCCCCACCTCGGGGTGCTCCCAGCTGCTGCTGGGCTGTCGAGGGACTTCACAGCTGCAATGGGGAGAATGAGTCAGGCAGGAAGGTGAGCCCGGCACCCGGCCCCTCGCCCCATGGGGCCCTTATGGAGCTGGGAAGGGACCCAGGGGGCCGGGTGTCCCCCCACCCACCCATTCATCCCAAGAGGCAGCTTGGGTGCTGCATAGGGTCGGGGTGGTTGTGGGGTGGGGGCTGCGCGGCCCTATGTACAACAGCACCTGATGGTGCGTGGCAATGGGTGGGGGTCCGGCCTGGCCTGGTGGCCTTAATATATGGGTGGGGGTCTTGGGGGGTCCCGGTGGCAAATGGGAGCTTGGATGAGGGCAGGGGAAAAGCTCCCCACTCTTTGAAAGGAGCAAACAGCGAGCACACAAGAAAGGAAATGGGTTGAAGAGATGAGAGGGTAAACAGCACCTACCCACCCCATAGCAAGGGGGGTGAGCCCTATGGCGGCCGCCCCATAGAGGGACCCCATCCCATTGCGTGCCCCCCCCAAACCTTGAGCTCAATGGGGCTGAGCCCTCAGCAGTGTGGGGCTCAATGGGGCTGAGCCCTCAGCAGTGTGGGGCTCACATCATGGCACTCAGCCCCACACCGTACAGCACCGGGCTCAAGGCCACAGCCCCACCACAACCTGCAGTGGGGACCCACCTCCCCTCACCCCCCACCTTTAGGACCCCATCCCAAGCACCACGACCCCATAATCCATCCCTATACCACGTGCCAGCAGAGCGGACACCGCAATGACCCCATTGAGCCACCCCATCCCTCCCACCCCACTGCAAGACTCGCTCGATGCCGCCAACCCCAAAACCACTTAGAAACGACCCCATAGCCACCCTATAACCCCCTCCCAGCCCCATAACCCCATAGATACGAGCAGGGTGGGCCATATTGCTCACCTGGCGCCTATGGCCGCGTGGCCGGGGCGCTGCTCCAGCCGACACAGGGAGGGTGCAGGGTGCTGCTGTGTGAACTTGGCTCCCCTGCTTTGCACTTCAGCTCTTTTTCTTTCTCTTCTCTCTCTCTCGGATCCCACCTCAAAAGGGAGTCGACGCCCACACCCCGGGTCACGCACCTCCCAGCCCCGCTTCCCAGAACACACATACAAGCTATTAACCCTTCTGCAACCAACCAACCAACGCCAACCCGGAACGTGGGGTGGGTATAGAAATAAGGGGGAACCCCAAACCCCACCAGCCCCAATCCCCTTCTTTCCCAGCCTGCTGGGTTGGCACCTCACTGCTCCATCCCCTCCCCATGGATTCGGTGGCACCCTGTGGCTCCCAGCCCTCCCGACGCCCCAGGGTTGGGCGATGGGTGCTGGCTGCTCCATTGCTGGCCACAGCCGGGAGCCGGGGCTGCCACCGCAGGGCTGGGTTCGGTGCAGCGTGCTGCAGCCTGTCCACGGCCCCACGCGCATGCCTGGCCTGCTCTGCCCCATAGCCAGCACCAAGAGTGTAGGGCTATGGGTGCTGCTCTGCCCCATAG
>NC_029540.1:1398147-1400992 GCF_001577835.2 Coturnix japonica
CCGAGAATCCCATAGCCTACACTCTTGGTGCTGGCTTAATGGGGACAAGCAGAACCCTGGTGCTGGCTAATGGGTCAAGCGAGCGAGCACCCATTGAGCCCTACACTTCTTTGTGCTGCTATGGGGCAGAGCACAACCCATAGCCCTACTCACTCTTGGTGCTGGCAGCACCAAGAGTGTAGGGCTATGGGTGCTGCTCTGCCCCATAGCCAGCACCAACACTACAGGGCCATGTTGCTGCTCTGCCCCATAGCCAACCCCAAAGGTGCTGCTGTGTCCCCAAAGCCAGCACCAAGAGTGTAGGGCCATGGGTCCTGCTGTGTCCCCATAGCCAGCCCCAACGCTACAGGGCCATGTTGCTGCTCTGCCCCATAGCCAACCCCAAGGGTGCTGCTCTGCCCCATAGCCAGCACCAAGAGTGTAGGGCTATGGGTGCTGCTCTGCCCCATAGCCAGCACCAAGAGTGCTGCTGTGTCCCCATAGCCAGCCCCAATAGAGCAGGGCCATGGGTGCTGCTGTGCACCGTAGCCAGCCCCAATAGTGTAGGGCTATGGGTGCTGCTCTGCCCCTATAGCCAGTACCAACGCTACAGGGCCATGGATGCCGCTGTGTCCCCATAGCCAGCCCCAGTAGTGTAGAGCTATGGGTGCTGCTGTGCCCCCATAACCAGCCCCAAGGGTGCTACTGTGTCCCCATAGCCATTCCCAATAGTGTAGGGCCATGGGTGCTGCTGTGTCCCCATAGCCAGCCCCAACATTGCAGGCCTATGGGTGCTGCTGCGCCCCTATAGCCAGTCCGAACATTGCAGGGCCATGGGTGCTGTTGTGACCCTATAGCCAGCCAGCCATGTGTCCTGCTGTGACCCCATAATCAGCCCCAATGCCAGCCCATCCATGGCTGCTGTTGTGCCCCTATAGCCAGCCCATCCATGGGTCCTGATGTGACCCCATAACCAGCTCCACTGCTAGACCCATGGATCCTGCTGTGACCCCAAAGCCAGCCCTAATGCCAGGCCATCCATGGGTGCTGCTGTGCCCCTATAGTCAACCCCAAGGGTCCTACTGTGTCCCTACAGTCAGCTCAAAGGGTCCTGCTGTGCTCCCATAACCAGCCCATCCATGGGCCCTGCTGTGACCCTATAGCCAACCCCAATGCCAACCCATGGACCCTGCTGTGACCCCATAGCCAACCCCAATGCCATCCCATCCATGGGCCCTGCTGTGACCCCATAGCCGACCCCAATGCCAGCCCATCCATGGGCCCTGCTGTGACCCTATAGCCGACCCCAATGCCATCCCATCCATGGGCCCTGCTGTGACCCCATAGCCAACCCCAATGCCATCCCATCCATGGGCCCTGCTGTGACCCTATAGCCAACCCCAATGCCCAACCCATGGGCCCTGCTGTGCCCCTATAGCCAACCCCAATGCCATCCCATGGGCCCTGCTGTGCCCCTATAGCCAACCCCAATGCCCAACCCATGGGCCCTGCTGTGACCCCATAGCAGACCCCAACACCAGCCCATCCATGGACCCTGCTGTGACCCTATAGCCAACCCCAATGCCATCCCATCCATGGGCCCTGCTGTGACCCTATAGCCAACCCCAATGCCAGCCCATTCATGGGCCCTGCTGTGACCCCATAGCCAACCCCAATGCCAGCCCATCCATGGGCCCTGCTGTGACCCTATAGCCAACCCCAATGTCCAACCCATGAGCCCTGCTGTGACCCCATAGCCAACCCCAATGCCAGCCCATCCATGGGCCCTGCTGTGACCCTATAGCCAACCCCAATGCCATCCCATCCATGGGCCCTGCTGTGACCCTATAGCCAACCCCAATGCCAGCCCACCCATTTACTACCATGCCCCTACAGCTGACCCCAATGATGGTTCCTATCACACAATACTATGGCAGACATGGCTGCTGCATGAAGCCTGGCACCAATGCCCTGAGCACACCATAACCCACAGAGGGGTCTCTCATATGGTCTCATATGGCCCCAGCTGCCCCATAGCACCCACCCTTCTCCACCCCACACCCCCTGGGCACCCCCCCCCCACACTCCACTCCCCGGGGCAGGCTCAGCCTTCATGCAATGCCCCCATAATTACACCCTATGAGTCCCCAGCCAAACAGCAATTAGCTCCCAAGCTGCAGCCCCACACCCCAGCACCCGCCCCGGCCGCCCACATCAACACAGCACCCGGATGGGGCAGTGCCATGGGGCCACAATGGGGCTCCCCCCCATAACCACCCCCCATAACCACCCCCCATAACCACCCCACCCCAGATCCCACCCACAGCCCCACGTTGCCGTGCCAGCCGTGGGGAGGGTGGCAGGAGGCAGAAAGGGGAAGAGCACTGCAGCTGCTGGGGGGGGTGGGGGGGGATGGGGGCCTCCAGCAGTGTTCTAAGAAGGGAGCTGCTGTGGGTTGTGCAAGAGCTCAGCCCCATGGGAGGGCAGGCAGAGGGGCAGCAGCCACCCCATGGCATCTCTATGGGCAGCCCCCCCCCATGGCATCTCTATGGGCAGCAGCCACCCCATGGCATCTCTATGGGCAGGCAGAGGGGCAGCACCCCCCCCCCCATGCATCTCTATGGGCAGGGTGAGGGGCAACCCCCCCCCTTGGCATCTCTATAGGCAGCAGCCACCCCCCATGGCATCCCTATGGGCAGGCAGAGGGGCAGCCCCCCCCCCCATGGCATCCCTATGGGCAGCAGCCACCCCATAGCATCTCTATGGGCAGGGAGAGGGGCAACCCCCCCCCCTTGGCATCTCTATGGGCAGGCAGAGGGGCAGCAGTCCCCCTCCATGGCATCTCTATGGGCAGGCAGAGGGGCAG
>NC_029540.1:1402744-1403718 GCF_001577835.2 Coturnix japonica
ATAGGGAGGGGATGGGGCAGATGTGGGGCTCCCCCATAGGGTGCCCCACTGTTGGAGCCCTGCTGCCCTATAGGGAGGGGATGGGGCAGATGTGGGGCTCCCCCATAGGGTGCCCCACTGTTGGAGCCCTGCTGCCCCATAGGGAGGGGATGGGGCAGATGTGGGGCTCCCCCATAGGGTGGGGATGGGGCAGATGTGGGGCTCCCCCATAGGGTGCCCCACTGTTGGAGCCCTGCTGCCCCATAGGGAGGGGATGGGGGGGGGTGGAGCTCCCCCATAGCGTGCCCCACTGTTGGAGCCCTGCTGCCCCATAGGGAGGGGATGGGGCAGATGAGGTCGGACTCTGCGCTGTCCCCGGCTGCACCCGGACACGGTGTTGAGTGGAGGCAGCAGGAAGGAACAGGGAAGGAAGGGGTTGCCAAAACGGAGCTTGAAGGGGGGTGAGAACAGGAAGGAAATGGTCAACAGCCACTATGGGGTCCCACCATCCCAGTGGGGGGTGAAACCCACCCTGAGCTGCAGGGAGGGGCTGAGGGGGGAGCCAGGATGGTGGTGGGGGGGGGGGAGCAATGGAGAGCGCTGTGCTCCTGTCTCTGCCTCGTGGACCCTATGGGCAGTGGGACTAAATGGGGCAGCTCAGCTCCCCCCACCCCACATCACACAGATAGAACCCCTTTGGGGGGGGGGCAGTCAGACCCCCAGGTCCCACCGCGCAGCCCCAAGTGGTGGGGGGAGCATTAGGTGGGTGATGCCCCCCACCCATCCTGGTGGCCCCCTGAGCAGCCAGCAGTGCTGCCATAGGACAGGCCCCGATGCTCCATCCCTTTGGGGTCACCCAGCAAGGACAGTGTCAGCCCGCAGCCCCCCCTTACACCCCCTGAAATAGCCCAGCTTCCGCCCCCACGCAGCTGCCTCCAGCTCCCCGCTGCCCACAGCTGATCCCAGGAGGGAGGGAGGGGGGGGCAGGCAGCTCT
>NC_029540.1:1403743-1405351 GCF_001577835.2 Coturnix japonica
CGTGTGTGTTTAATGCTCGGGGCCTTCGTGTGCCACGTGTGCACTGAGGGTGCATGGCAGCAGCTGGCAGAGACGCGGCCACAGCTTCGGGCTCAGCCCTGCTGCCTGCAAAGCTTTGGTTATGGGGGGGGGTCAGCCCTTCAAAGCCCCCCTTCAAAGCCCTCCAGCCCCCAGCCCTGTGGTCACCTCCCCAGGCCTCAGTTGGCAGCAGCTGGGTTAACATGCTCCGTCCCCCCCCCCCCCCAAACCTTCTCCCCCCCCACCCAACCCATGAGCTGCCCCGCACAGAGCCCCACGGCACAGTCCCACTGCCCCACATCCCTCTGCAGCCCCACAGCTTCCCCTTCTCTGGGCTCCAAGCTGAAGTTCCCCTCACTCCATACTCAGCATTACCACCAACACGTGCCCTCAGCGGGCACCGGAGTGGAACCACTATAAGTAAGACCCCCTATATGTGAGACCCCCTATATGTGAGACCCCCCTATATGTGAGACCCCCCATATGTGAGACCCCCCATATGTGAGACCCCCCATATGTGAGACCCCCCATATGTGAGGCCCCTCCCCATATCTGAGGCCCCCCCATATCTGAGACTCCCCCCATATCTGAGACCCCCCCCCATCATATGGGTACTGTGCCCAGAGAGCCACCAACCCGGCTGTTGTACTTGGGGAAACTGAGGCACGTTGAGACTCACCCCAAAGGCACCGAACCCCCAGAGATCAAGGCCAAGAGGGGACCCAAAGAGCACGAACCCCCCCCCCCAAAACGGAGCAGCCCCCGGTCAAGGGCAGCAGCAACAGCCCAAGACAACGGCCGTTGTTTGGTGTGAGGGTAAACACCGCACCCCGCCCCGGATAAACAGCAGCGGGGGCAGCGGCCCGGGGGGGGGAGCACGGCACGGAGCTGGGTGCAGGGCAGAGTCCACAGGGCTCAGGGTGCCCGATGGGTGGGGGGGGGTTGGGAGGGTACTGTGGGCACCCCCTGGCTGCCGGGTATTGGGTGAAGCATCACCTCGGCCCCGGTTTTACCATCGGGTGTCATTCCCAACCGTGAGCTCACCGGGGCAGGGCAGGTCCCCGACAGGCCTTAAAGGACACGGGGATGTAGGGACACCAATGGGGACAGGGAACAGCGAGGGGGGGGGGCTCAGCACACGCAGCCCCCCCCCAACCCCCCCTGCCTGGCACCGCGCCCGCCGACGTGTCCGCGTCCGCCGGCAGTTCCCGTCCCCGCCGCTCCCGGTGCGTGAAACGAACGGAGCTCAACGGGAACCGCACCGGGAACCGCACCGGGAACCGGGTACGGAACGGGCTCATCGCCACGGAGCCAAACCCGATAGACCTGAAACGCACCGAGCGGCACCGGCCCCGCCAAGGAGCACCGGGAAACAGGAGCGACTCACCGGAGCCGGGCTGCGGGCACCGGGCCGGTATCGGTTCGTCCGTCGCTCCTTCCGTACAAGACAGAACCGTCGTTCCGCCGCTCCCCGTTCTCCCCCCTCCCGTTCCGAACCTCCTCCGTTCTCCACCTGCGCTTTCCGAGCTCACCTGCGCTCCCCGCCCCGCCCAGCGCCGGTCCCGGGGCCGCAGCCCCGCCTCCTCCTCC
>NC_029540.1:1405638-1406701 GCF_001577835.2 Coturnix japonica
GCGCCCGGGGGGGGGCGGCGGGGAGGGAACGAGCCGAGCTCACACCGGGGCCGCCCCCCGCTGGGGGGAGCCCGGTCCGGCGGTGCCGCACCCGGTGCCGCGCCCGGTGCCAGGCGCTGAGCGCTCCGCCCGATGCGGCCGCAGGAGCTTCGGGTCCGCCCCGTTCGGTGCCGGCTGTAGGGGGAGGGGGGGGGAGAACGGGCACCGGGATGGAGAATGGGAAAACGGAGAGTGAGGAACGGGGCACCGGAATGGAAAAAGCGGGGGGGGTTTAGAAAGGGAAACCGGGGGACGGATAACCGAGCGCCGGGATGGGGAACGGAGAACGGGAGAGAAGGATCGGGTACCGGAGAACGGGAAACCGGGCACCGTGCACCGACTGGCACAGAGAAGCGGGCACCGGGAGCCGAGCCCCCCCCCCCCACGGCCCTGCAGTGCCGGTGAACCGGGCTGGTGGAGCTCCCCCCTCCGCAGCGGCCCTTGGCAGGTGCCGGTTGGGGGGGTCCCGTTCCGACCCGTGTCCCGGTGTTTGTGTGTGTGTGGGGGGGGCGGCCCGGCCCCGCTCTCACCTCGCCTCACCCCGACCCCCCCCCCCCCCCCCCCCCCCCCCCCCCCCCCCCCCGGAGCGCTCCTGACTCAGAGCCCGGCGCGGCCGCTGCCCGGAGCGGGTGGAAAGTGTGAGCCGCCGCCGTGCGCTGCCAATGCAAACACCGCCCCGCAGACGTTATGTCAGCGACGAGGGCGGGGGGCTCCGCTCCGGGCCGGCCCCAGCCTCTCCCGGTTCCCCCCCCCCCCCCGGTGCCCCGGTTCTCGGTTCGTTCATCCCAGCCGGTACCGGGCACCTGCGGCCGTTTCCTTTTTGCTTTCCCCGAACGCAGCGCGGTGCACGGAGCTGCATCTCCCGTCCGTCCGTCCGTCCGTCTGTCTGTCCATCGTTCCGTCAGCCCACCTGCCTCACCTCCACCCAGCTCTAACACTGCGGTCACCTGTCCGTCTGTCCGTCCGTCCGTCCGTCCCCATCCCGGTTGGGCTCAGACCCGTCCCGGTTTGGGGGGGGGGGGGC
>NC_029540.1:1407476-1415042 GCF_001577835.2 Coturnix japonica
GCTCATCTTCCTCCAGTCCCGCTGTGCTCACCTGCTCGGATTCCAGCTGTGCTCACACCTCCCACATTCCAGCTGTGCTCACCTGCACTGCGCTGCCCCGGCTCTGCTCACCTGCACTGACTCTGATATGTGCTTTTCTGCCCCCTACTCCAGCTGCGCTCACACCCCTGTTCCAGCTGTGCCCACCTCCCCCTACTCCAGCTGTGCTCACCCCATTCCAGCTGCACCCACTCCATTCCAGCTATGCTCATCCCATTCCAGCTGTGCCCACCTCCCCATTCCAGCTGTGTTCACCCCCATTCCAGCTGTGCTCACCCCCATTCCAGCTGTGCTCACCCCCATTCCAGCTGCACCCACTCCATTCCAGCTATGCTCATCCCATTACAGCTGTGCTCATCCCCATTCCAGCTGTGCTCACCCCCATTCCAGCTGTGCCCACCTCCCCCTACTCCAGCTGTGCTCACCCCATTCCAGCTGCACCCACTCAATTCCAGCTATGCTCATACCATTCCAGCTGTGCTCACCCCATTCTAGCTGTGCTCATCCTATTCCAGCTGTGCTCATCCCATTCCAGCTGTGCTCACCTCCCCCTACTCCAGCTGTGCCCACCTCCCTCATTCCAGCTGTGCTCACTCCCAGCTGTGCCCACCTCTCCCTACTTCAGCTGTGCTCACCCCCATTACAGCTGTGCTCACCCCCATTCCAGCTGCACTCACTCCATTCCAGCTGTGCTCACTCCCAGCTGTGCCCACCTCCTCCATTCCAGCTGTGCTCACCCCCTTCCAGTTATGCCCACCTCCCCCTATTCCAGCTGCTCTCACCCCCATTCCAGCTGTGCTCACCCTCATTCCAGCTGTGCCCACCTCCCCCTATTCCAGCTGCTCTCACCCCCATTTCAGCTGTGCTCACCCTCATTCCAGCTGTGCCCACCTCCCCCTAATCCAGCTGTGCTCACCCCCATTCTAGCTGTGTTCATCCCATTCCAGCTGTGCTCACCCCCATCCAGCTGTGCTCACCCCCATTCCAGATGTGTTCATCCCATTCCAGCTGTTCATCCCATTCCAGCTGTGCTCACCCCCATTCCAGCTGTGCTCACCCCATTCCAGCTGTGCCCACCTCCCCCATTCCAGCTGTGCTCACCCCATTTCAGCTGTGCCCGCCTCCCCCTACTCCAGCTGTGCTCACCCCCATTCTAGCTGTGCTCATCCCATTCCAGCTGTGCTCACCCCATTCTAGCTGTGCTCACCCCATTCCAGCTGTGTTCATCCCATTCCAGCTGTGTTCACCCCCATTCCAGCTGCGCTCACTCCATTCCAGCTGTGCCCACCTCCCCCTACTCCAGCTGTGCTCACCCCATTCCAGCTGTGCTCACCCCCATTCCAGCTGTGCTCATCCCATTCCAGCTGTGCCCACCTCCCCCTACTCCAGCTGTGCTTACCCCATTCCAGCTGCGTTCATTCCAGCTATGCTCACCCCATTCCAGCTGTGCCCACCTCCCCATTCCAGCTGTGCTCACCCCCATTCCAGCTGTGCTCACTCCATTCCAGCTGCACCCACTCAATTCCAGCTATGCTCATACCATTCCAGCTGTGCCCACCTCCCCTAATCCAGCTGTGCTCACCCCCTTCCAGCTGTGCTCATCCCATTCCAGCTGTGTTCACCCCCATTCCAGCTGTGCTCATCCCATTCCAGCTGCACCCACCCCATTCCAGCTGTGCTCACTCCCATTCCAGCTGTGCTCACCCCCATTCCAGCTGTGCTCATCCCATTCCAGCTGTGCTCACCCCCATTCCAGCTGTGCTCCTCCTTCCCATCCCACACCTGCTACTCAGGGGCCACCCCCCCATAGACCTGCACATTCCCTGCTCACCCCCCCCCTACCCAACTTCCTCCTCCCTTCTGCCCAAATAACATACATTAAATAATACAACGTAACCACTGAAATCATCCTAAACAAGGAGAGATTAAATAACGCCCTCCCCCAGCACCTCATCTGGCTTTATGGGGGGGGGGACAATGGGTGCTGCCCTGGGGTGGTGGGGGGTCCCATGGGCCCTATGGGAATGCACCCAGTGCATATAGAGGGGGGGGAGTTTGTGCCACCCCCTATGGCCACTCAATGGGGTTGTGCCAGCAGCACCTCCAGCCAACACGGGCAAGAAGTGATGAACTGTCTCGAGTAACACGGCCCCCAGCCCTTCCCAAAGCTGATCCGGACACTGTGTGGGTCACAAGGTCCATCCCCATTCTGCCACCCCAATACCCCCATCCCTCCCACCCTCTCATAATCAAACACCTTCACCGAATAACCGGGCAGCACTTTGAGCACTGCGAGCCCGTGAGCTCCGGGTGGACCCAGGGTGGGCGAGCTAACAAATATAGGGTGCTCACTTCTATTATAGGCCCACACAGCGCCCAGCTCACGGCTCAGCAGCAGCCCCCTCCCAATCTTCCCCCTTGCCCGGCGCACGGCTCGGCTGCGATGCACAGCGGGCAATTGACCCAAGCAGAACCCATTGCCCCTCGGCAGCTCGTTGAAGACGTTGATTGATGCTTCGTGCACTGAATAGAGGCGACCCACTCGTGTCCTGTGTTCCCAATATGCCAGTTTGCACCAGCAGCCGTCGCGTGAGGAGCTCCGAGAGAGGCTGGTGTCTATTGGGGAGATCATAGAAGCAATGAATGGCTCCTCCGGGTTGGGAGGGAACCCCAGGATCCATGAAGCTCCAACCCCACCCCCAACAGGCAGGACCACCCCCCAACCCCCATTAACAGCAGCCCAGGGCTCCATATAAACTAGCATTGAACCCCCCAGTGATGGATGGGGCACCCACAGCCTCTCCATGCAGCTGTTCCAGCTCTCATAGCAAAGAACTTCCCCCTTAAATCCAACCTCAATGTGCCCTCCAGCTTCAAGACCCCTCCCCTCATCCTGCTCCCCCCAGTCCATATAAATGCCTTGGGCTGCTCCCCCCAGTCCATATAAATGCCTTGGGCTGCTCCCCCCAGTCCATATAAATGCCTTGGGCTGCTCCCCCCAGTCCATATAAAAGCCTTGGGCTGCTCCCCCCAGTCCATATAAATGCCTTGGGTTGCTCTCAAGGGCTGCTCCCCCCAGTCCATATAAATGCCTTGGGCTGCTCCTCCCAGTCCATATAAATGCATTGGGTTTCTCTCAAGGGCTGCTCCCCCCAGTCCATATAAAAGCCTTGGGTTGCTCTCAAGGGCTGCTCCCCCCAGCCCATATAAATGCCTTGGGCTGCTCCCCCCAGTCCATATAAATGCCTTGGGCTGCTCCTCCCAGTCCATATAAATGCCTTGGGCTGCTCTCAAGGGCTGTTCCCCCCAGTCCATATAAATGCCTTGGGCTGCTCCCCCAGTCCATATAAATGCATTGGGGTTCTCTCAAGGGCTGCTCCCCCCAGTCCATATAAACACCTTGGGTTGCTCTCAAGGGCTGCTCCTCCCAGTCCATATAAATGCCTTGGGTTGCTCTCAAGGGCTGCTCCCCCCAGTCCATATAAAAGCCTTGGATTCCTCCAACCCAATACGCCATCCTTTACACCTGTCTGCATTGAACCCCATTAGATTCACCCAGTCCCACCTTACAAGCGCATTGAGGTCCCCCTGAAGGGCAGTTGGGTGCATGGCAGGGTGTTATATGGCCACACATGGCTACAACCAACCCTACACATACAGCGGTCCCAAGGATGACATCACACAGATACCTATGGGTCACACACATGGGGCAGCCCCATAGCTCTGCAATGCAATGCAGGAATGCATTGAATACATGCACATAGGCCCAAAGCAGCCCCCCCAGGCTGTGCCGAGGGGGGGTCTCTGGTTAAAAGGAAGGTGGAGCTTGGAGGCTTTGGTGGCTTGAAGCCAGGCTGGAGCCGCGCCGCGTGCGTCAAGGCACATTGTGTGCGGCCCCGTGGGCAGCGCTTCCTCCGGCGGGGAGTCCGGAGCAGCCAAAAATAACAGGAGAGATGAGGGATGAAAGGGGAGGGGGGGGGTGGATTCTTCCCCATTGAACCCCTCGCCCCATATCGATTCTGGGTCCTGATGTTGGTTATTTGGGTAGTGAGTTTGTGTCCCACTTACCGCGCCATTCCGTGTGGTTGCAGTTGAATTCCAGGAGCTGGGGGGACTTGGGTTCGGTCGGCCAAGAGGGGCTGATGGACTTCGAGTATGGAGGTGGAGGGGTCTCTGGGGAGGGGGGATAGGAAGCTATGAGGAGTTGAGCACGTCCCGGTTCCCTCAATGCCACCCCATACCTTGATTCCACCCCCATCAGGGACTAACTGCTGGAGGGACCCCAGGGATGAAATGTTGGAGGGACCCCAAGGACCAGGGGCCGGAGGGACCCCAAGGACCAGGGGCTGCAGGGACCCCAGGGGTTACAGGGACCCCAGGGGCTGGAGGGACCCCAAGGACCAGGGGTTGGAGGGACCACAAGGACTGGGGGCTGCAGGGACCCCAGGAGTTACAGGGACCCCAGGGATCAGAGGCTGGAGGGACTATAGGGATGAGGGGCTGCGGGGATCAGGGGCTGGAGGGACCTCAAGGACCAGGGGTTGGAGGGACCCCAGGAGCAGGAGGGACCTCAAGGACCAGGGGCTGCAGGGACCCCAGGGGTTACAGGGACCCCAGGGATCAGGGGCTGGAGGGATCCCAAGGACCAGGGGTTGGAGGGACCCCAGGGGTTACAGGGACCCCAGGGGCTGGAGGGACCACAAGGAACAGGGGCTGGAGGGACCCCAAGGACCAGGGGCTGCAGGGACCCCAGGAGTTACAGGGACCCCGGGGATCAAGGGCTGGAGGGACTATAGGGATGAGGGGCTGTGGGGATCAGGGGCTGGAGGGACCTCAAGGACCAGGGGTTGGAGAGACCCCAGGGGCTGCAGGGACCCCAGGGGTTATGGGGGAACAGGGGCTGGGGGGACAACAGGGACCAGGGGTTGGAGAGATCCCAGGGGTTACAGGGACCCCAGGGATCAGGGGCTGGAGGAACCACAGGGACCAGGGGTTACAGGGACCCCAGGGGCTGCAGGGACCCCAGGGATCAGTGGTCGGAGGGACCCCAAGGACCAGGGGTTGGAGGGACTATAGGGATGAGGGTCTTCAGGGATCAGGGGCTGGAGGGACCCCAAGGACCAGGGGTTGGAGGGACCACAAGGACCAGGGGCTGCAGGGACCCCAGGGGCTACAGGGACCCCAAGGGCTACAGGGGCCCCAGGGGCTGGAAGGACCCCAAGAACCAGGGGTTGGAGGGACCCCAGGGGTTACAGGGACCCCAGGGATCAGGGGCTGGAGGGACTATAGGGATGAGGGGCTACAGGGATCAGGGGCTGGAGGGACCCTAAGGACCAGGGGCTGCAGGGATCCCAGGGACCAGGGGTTGGAGGGACCCCAGGGGTTACAGGGGCCCCAGGGGCTGGAGAGACCACAAGGACCAGGGGTTGGAGGGACCCCAGGGGTTACAGGGACCCCCGGGGCAGGAGGGACCACAGGGACCAGAGACTGCAGGGACCCCAGGGGTTACAGGGGCCAGGGGTTACAGGGGCCCCAGGGGCTGGAGAGACCACAAGGACCAGGGGCTACAGGGACCCCAGGGGTTACAGGGACCGCGGGGACCGACCACTGAGGACCCCCCAGATGTCAAGGAGGGCCGTGGGGGGGGTGGGGGGCACTCACCGGGCGCAGCCAGGCGGCTGAAGTGATAGGGGTTACAGCAGAGAGCAGCCGCATCCCCGCAGCCCCCCCGGCCCCCCGCGCTCTGGCAGTAGCAGAGATGCTTGAGCTCATGGGGCTGCCGCAGGTCGGGCCATCGGAACAGGCGGCACAGCAGGACCTGGGGGGGCAGCGCCTGCTTGGCCCCCCGCGGCACCCAGACGCAGCCGGACTCCCAGGCACCTCGGCTCTCCACCGCCTGCAGCAGCAGCTCCAGCTCCTCGTCCTTCAGCTTCTTGAACAAGGCGTGAGCCGCCGGTTTCAAGGCACCGGGACCCTCCTCGGGGCCGGGGGTCGCGCAGCGCTGCCGCCACAGCCGCCTCAGCAGAGCGGCACGACGAGAACGGAACATGGGGCAGAGGGGGACGAGCTGGGGATGGGGACACGGGGGGGGGGTCACTCGATGAGCTGGGACACATCACAACGAGACCCCCCTGATGGCACCGGGGTGATGGGGCTGCCCCAGCCCGACCCCTCTGTGCGCCCACCGCCACCATCCCCCTAAGTCACATTGTGACCCCCAATAAAAGCCCTATACAGAGCGGAATCCCCGTCCCTGTGCCATATAACCCCGTGCCACGTCCCCTACGAGGGGTCCCGGGGATGGGGTCAGACTCACGGTGGGCGGCGGAGTTGAGTGTC
This sequence comes from Coturnix japonica, assembly GCF_001577835.2. NCBI lineage: Eukaryota > Metazoa > Chordata > Aves > Galliformes > Phasianidae > Coturnix > Coturnix japonica. The sequence continues at coordinate 1,413,855 of NC_029540.1, forward strand.
AGGAGATGGGGCCGCGCTGTGGGGCGGCCCGGATCGCTCTGCCCATAAGGAACAGCGTACAAAGCTTTTTTCCTGTGCCGGGATTCTCCCCTCCCCCGGACCTGCCCCGTTTGGGGAATTCATTGATTCGTGTGTCCGGGTTTCGGGTTTGAGATGAGGATGGGGTCAGGACGTGGCGACTGTGGGGCGGGTGTGTGGGTTGTGGGGCAGGGGATGCCCGGTGTCCCCATAATGAGGGCACAGAGGGGGGCAGCGAGCAGCACAGTGTAACAACACATAACCCAGCCCTATAGGAAAGGGGAGAAGTGGGGTGTCCCATAAAGCCCCCACCCCAAACGCTATGGGAGCCACAAGGGCGAGTTAAGCCCTTCAAATCAGGGGTCCCAGCTTGTCCATCCCAACAACCGACCCCCCCCCTGTGGGTACGACGTGAGGGTGGGAGCCACAACAAAGCCATAATATAAACGGGACCCTTATCCCGCTCGGGGCCGCGTTTCCTGCTCCCAACTTCCCGGCGAGATAAGGGAGGCCGAGCCGGCGCCAGGCGTGCACCATAGACGGGGCTTCCCTGCGGGGATGGAGCCTGCAGCCCCATAACGGGGAGGGCACGGAGTATTTAGGGCACACGGAGACCCCCCGTGGCTGACCCCGAGGTTCGAGGTGCCCCCCCGTTGTCCCACGAACCGGGCTCCAAACCGGGTTCTGGGGTATGTTTTGCTCCGGAGACGGTGGTGCCGGTCGGGCGCGTGGGGTTGGGGCAGGAAACGGGCTTGGAAGTCTCTAAACAAGGGGTTGAGTCACAGCAGAGATAACACAGGGGAGGGGGAAGCGGGGACATGGAGCCCAGCATCGCTCCGTGCTCAACAATGGGGCTGGAGACCCCCCAGGTGGGGGTTGGGGGGGGGGTCTGGGCACCGCAGGGCAGATGCAGGTTGAATAATAGGGGGAGATGTGCCCAAGGTTGGAGGAGGGACACACTCAGTCATTGACAATGTGGCTGCTCACACACCGCTCAGGTTTATTGGGGTCGTGGTGCTGGGGGGGCTCAGGGTGGGCCGGGTCCTGGTGCTGGGGGGGCTCCATCAGGTCCAGGCCGGGCAGTGCAAAGCCATCATGGGGCAACTGAGTCCTGGGGAGGGGAGAGAGGCACATAGAGGGTGAGCACCCCCAGCAGCAACATAACCAGGG
>NC_029540.1:1416597-1420415 GCF_001577835.2 Coturnix japonica
AGACCACCATGAGCAGCCCCCCCCCACTCACCCCGGGGGTCCCACATTAGATGTGGATGGGGGCCGTGCCCTATTCCAGCAGCTCCCGGATGCACCAGCTGCACAACAGGAGATAAACGCATTCCCGGAGCACCCGCAGCACCCAGCGGCCGAGGCGCAGCCCTAAGGACGCATCACCGGGTGCCGGTAGTGCCATAACCTGCTCCATCTGATTCACGGTGCTCGGTAACCGGGAGGCCACGGTGCTTAGGAGATGCATGACAACGGGATTTAAACAGGGAGCACCGGGTAAGCGCTGGAAACTGCTCCATTCTCCATTCAAAAGCCGCCACAATGAGGCTCATGTGGGGAGGGGGGGTGGGGGGCACTGTATGGGGGGCACTTGTTTGGGCACAGCCTCACTCGTTCCTCCTGCCAATGCCCCGCAGAGCACGAAGGGAGCGGGGCGAGGTGATGAGCACAGCAGGTTTATTCAGCTCTGTCCCCTGTAGCAATAACAGCAGGGATGGATGTTGGTCTCGTTGCAGCTCTCATCGACGAGACGTGCGTTCATCCTCCTCGTTTTCCAGCTCGTAAGCGGGTCTGTAGCTCTCCCGGCCTTGGGAGTCAGTGTAGAGCAGCGCTGGGTTCTTCATTGTGTTGGCCATGCTCCCCAGGGAGGTGTAGCTGCGAGGGAATAGAGTGGTTGGGGAAGGGGTTGGGGGGCATCACTCGATGCTCTGCCCTTCATCTGGCTGCTTCAACACTCACCCCTTGTCGTAGAGGATGCAGTAGGGGACATAGAGCTTACGCAGGAACTCCCAGATGTCTCTGTATGTCCAGTCCTGTGGGAAGAATTGGGCAGGGATTGCTGTGCAGGTGGATGCAGAGGGTGCTCCTCACCCCACAGAAGCACAGCCAGCACCCACTGCCCCCTGCCCATGGCCCTGGAGGGCATCCATCCCTCCCTCAACACTGCAAAAGCCATGGGTGGGCAGGAATGAGCCCCCACCACTGGCACCAGGCACCTCCACAGTGCCCCACAGCTGGGCAACAGGGCACTGGAAAGAGAGGGGAATTGGGGGGAAAAGCCCCTGAGGATGAAGATTCACTCCAGGCTCACTCACAACCCCATCCCAAATAGAAGCAGCATACCAGCAACGGGTTCACCCTCATGTACTGGGGCCAGTCAGGGTCTGTCATACACATGGGGGTCAGGGTGCACGAGTAGGGGTCTGTGCGCCGTGTGCCCATCAGAACGGCCTCCAGCTGTGGCTGCTGCTCCTTCAGGGTGAGCAGGGCCTCCCGGATGGAGCCCTCCACCGTGCACAGCTGGATGTTGTACCTGGAAGGCAAGGCAGGTAGATGGCATCGGGGTGGGCCATTTATGCCCAGCTGGCAGCCTGCCCCTCGCTGCCCCTCACCTCTTCACTGTAGCCTGGATGAACTGCTCCATTTCAGGGAAGGGGGACACGATGCGGATGTAGAGCACCTTCAGCTTCTCCTGCCTCTCCGGGTACCGCCTGGGGAGAGACCAGTCACAGATGGCCCCCAGAGACACAAGGCAAAGCAACCAGAGGGCCCCAGAGCCTTAAGGGAACCCACTGCCCCACAGCCAGGTACCTCTCCACAGCAGCATGGACGAGGTGCAGCAGGGCTGTGCAGTCCTTGCCCCCGTTGAAACCCACGCAGATCTGGGTCAGGTTGTACCGGTCCAAAGCCTCCTCAATGGTCCGCAGTGCTGCTGCCACCTTCTGTCCCAGGGCTGAGCCTGCTGGGAGGGGACAGTCGGGTGCCTGCTGGCCTGGTGCCTGCCCAAGGCTACGCTGCCATGGCTTGGCCTCAAGGCTCAGCTCCTTCCTGCAGTGCCTCACCCTGCGGGCTCATCTCCAGACACAGCCCAGAGCTATTGCTGGCACCACATCCTGAAGCCAAGTGCTTGTGTGTCCCTAAGGCACAACCATCCCCCTACCCAGCAAGGGGATGAGTGCCAACCCCAAAGAGAACTCAGTGTCAATTCCACACCCAGGCTGTTCTTGCCACCGCCTCGGCCCCTCTGTGTCTGTCTGAGCTGCAGAGGAGCAGCGTGAGGACCCCGGCTGCAGCTGGAAGGCTGCAACTGCTGTACCTGACTCAGCCAGGGCATAAACCTCAGTGGCCGCCCTCGAGACGCAGTCAGTCACCAATGGCACCACCACACCCGGTGGCAGCTTCTCCATCAGGAAGCAATGTGCCTCCTCCAGGTGCTGCTCCGACTCCGAGTCCAGCGTCAGCTTCACCCGGTAATAATTATTGGCCCAGTCCGGGTAGGAGCCCAAACTCACACGGCCTCGAAAGCCGACATTGGCTTGATCCAACACAGGAGCAATCTGCACCTCATCAGCTGCCACGTAGATGGCACGGGAGTGGAAGCAGGTCTGCTCACTGCGGAAGAGATGGCTGAGGCCATCCAGGGCGCGCTCCATCAGTGCTGGGATGCCAGGGAAGATGTAGACATTGCGGACACTGACCAAAGGGTACTTGAAGGCACTGCCTGTGAGTCTATCCGTGCCATAATTGAGGCGTGAGGACTCAGGGATGCGAGCCAGCTTCATCTCAGGGCACTGAATGTCCGTCTTACCAAAGAACTTATGCACTAAGGCCACCAGCTCTGGGTGTGGGGTCACCTTCTCCCCAAAAGCTTTGGCCACGGCCTCGAAGGTGACGTCGTCGTGCGTGGGGCCGATACCCCCCGAGGTCAGCACGAAGGTGAAGCGGGAGGAGAAGGCGGCCACTTCAGCAGCGATGGCGTCCACCTCGTCGGGCACCACGGAGACACGGGCAACATGGACACCCAGGGCACGCAGCCGGCGGCACATGAAGAAGGAGTTGGTGTCCTGAGTGTGGCCCTAAGGGGAAGGGCAGCTGCAGTGAACCCAGGCCCAACCCCAGGCCTAAACTCAGGCCCAAACCCAGGCATGAACCCAGTCCTAACACCAGGCCTGAACTCAGGCCCAGCCCCAGGCCTGAACTCAGGCCCAACCCCATGCCTGAACCCAGGCCCAACCCCAGGCCCGAACCCAGGCCCGAACCCAGGCCCGAACCAAGGCCCGAACCCAGGCCCGAACCCAGGCCCGAACCCAGGCCCGAACCCAGGCCCGAACCAAGGCCTGAACCCAGGCCCGAACCAAGGCCTGAACCCAGGCCCGAACCAAGGCCTGAACCCAGGCCCGAACCAAGGCCTGAACCCAGGCCTCAGGCCTAACCCAACTGCAGGTCCCGACCAGGCCTCAGCCATAGGCTCTGAGAGTAGGCCTCAGGCCCAACCCGCCTGCAGGCCCAGACTAGGCCTCAGGCCTCAGGCCCACCCCGACTCCAGGCCTCGACTAGGCCTCAGGCCTAACCGGACACCAGGCCTCGACTAGGCCTCAGGCCTCAGGCCTAACCGGACTGCAGGCCTCAGCCACAGGCCCCGCTCTCACCTTGAGGATCTCATCCCCGATAACGATGATCCCGGCGGTAGAGGCGGAGCTGTGCCCGGCCATGGCTCTACAGGCCGCGTTCCGCCGCTCGGTACCGAGCAGTGCCCCCGCAACCCGCAGCGCGGCGCGCATGGGCCTCACCGAACCGAACCGGCTCCACCGCGCCACCACCTCCCCGCGGCTCCTATTGGTCGGGAGGGACTTACGTCACGAAGCTCTACGTTCTCTGATTGGTTGAGAGCGAACAGAGCCATGCGGGGGGCGGCCTGACCCCTCCCCCACGGCGCCATGGGTTCGTCCAGCGGCACGTCGTTGTGCACCGGGGGGGGGGGGGTTGGGAAGGGTCCATGGGGGGAGGTGGGGGTGGGAGGGGTCCAG
>NC_029540.1:1420440-1444252 GCF_001577835.2 Coturnix japonica
CCGCCGGGAGCCGATGATGGTTGTTGGCTTCCCGCATCCCGGCTCCTCCCGGAGGGGAAGAAGGGGCTGCCGCTGATCGGAAGGGCTGTGCTGACTCACAGGCGGAGGAGAAGGATCTGCTGTGCTGTGAGGGGATGGGGAAGCAACGCAGGAGGGCTCAGAGGGAGGGGTGGGAACCGGCGAGGATCTGGAGCAGAAAAATCAAGGTCACGGGCGGAGCTAGAGGGAGCTGGGGAAAAGCCAGAGCTGTTGATGCGCCAGGGTAAATCTCACCCATTTCCAAAGCTAGGAGAAACCCCGTTTTCTAATGGGGGGCAATGGGGCAAGTCTGCCCCCTCCTCGTTCCTTCCACCTCTGATGCAAACCAGCAATGGGGACCTCAGAGATCCCCCTTCAGCCCTTTGGAATAAGCTTTAAGGCCCCTTCTAACCAAGCTGTTCCATGCTTCTCCTACCCCCCTCCCCCCCAACAAGGGGGTCTCTGGGCCCCTCTGACCCACCTGCAGGCCAGGGCACCCCCATAGAACCCTACACCGAGTGAACTCAAGGCAAATCCAGCCCAAGGGAAGGGCTCATCCAGCTCAGCCCCAACAGTGGAACCTCCTGCCCCGCTTCCAAACGTTGGCATGAAGCCACAGAGACAGGAAATGGAGGCAGGGATAGGCTGGAAATAGCTGGGATCCCACACGATGTGGGGCTCGATGCCAACGGGTCCCACAGCCCCATCAACCCCCACCTTGGTTGCTGCCAGGAACAGTCCACGATGTGCTCTGTTTACCCCGAGGGCCCAACGGCAGCTCAGTGCCATGACCTTCCCATGGCCAGCAGTAAGATGGATCTGAAGAAAGGCAGGAAAACCCGGGGCCGCGGGAGCCAGGAAGCAGAGACCCGCAGCCCTGCTCTGCTGGGCGGCGTTGGGGAGGCTCAAGGCAGCGTGTTTGCCCCCATAGGACCTAATTGGCTTGTACATATGGGGCTGGGGGTCCCACCTGGCACAGCATCCCTGCATAAGAGGCTTGCAGGCATCTGCAAACAGGGGCTGTCTGTTACCTAAGATAAAGGGGCAAGGGGTCTTTGGACCCCAGCCCAGATGGGAAGCAGGGAGCGCAAATTCCCGGCACACACAGTGCCCCGAGCTGTGCCCGTTTCTCACAGAGCTCTGTTTCTTACAAAACAGAATCACTCTTGATTTTATCACCAACCTCCTGCCATTGAAAGCTGAAGCCAGACAGCTCACACACATCCCCCCCCCAACAGCACTGGCTGGGAATGAGGCACGTCAGGCACAACCAGATTCAACTGCCACAGCTCCAGAGCCCACCCCAATAATCACAGCCCCTTACCCAGGGGTCACAGAGCACCAAAAGGCAAAGCAAGACGTGCTCAGCCCCATAGATTCGGGTCCTGCAAACCCCTAAGCAGCACCCAGCAGCCCCTTGTCTCACCAGACAGGGCTGGCACTGCACTCCCAGCCCTGCAGCAGAGCAGCTCCTCATGCCTGGAAGCTGAGGCTCAACCAGATCCTGCTTATATGCAGGACACAGGGACGCCGTGTGCTTGTGGGTGACCTCGTACACAGCCAAAGGGATGAGGAACAGAGAGGGGTTGATATAGCACAGCAAACAGAGCTGTGCCCACCGCCTTGCTTTGGAGGATCGACTACATGTTTCCCCCCAGGCTCTGCTTGCAGCCCTGCCATCCTCCAGGAAACACAAAGCAGGAGCTGAGTCAGAGAGCTGGAACACGCGAGGGTTTGGCAAGTAATCGCGGCGAGGAGCACGCAGGCAACGGGGCTGCACACGTACACAGCTTGGCTGCATACAGAGGGCAGGAGACCCCTATGTCCTAAAAGATAGGGAGATGGAGCCTGTCCCGTGCCCTGTCCTCCTGCAGCACGGCATGGAGAGCAAAGAGAAAGGCTGAGAGCCAGCCAAGAGCTGGATTTTCCCTTCAACACCACTACAACAACGTCACATGGCGGCGATGCTTTCCTGTCTGCAACCTCTCTGAACAGTCCCAGCAGCCTCCTTGGAATGGGGCAGGGGAAAACCAGCAGAGGAGGCCTGAATTGAGGCTGGCCCTGGTGGTGAAAGGAAAGGGGGGAGGCAGGGATCCGCCACCGAAGCCAACTACAACCCTTCCACCGAAGTCCCCGAAGCGCTGGCCGGCCTTTACCACGTACTCCATCGCCGGTGGAGGGCAGGGAACAAACACTCCAGCCCTTCTGGTCTGGCAGCCCAACCTGCGGTTCAGGGACAAACAGTGAGTTAGCCAGCCCTACAGGAGCAGGGCTTCTCACTGAATGCAGGTAGAGTAGGGGCAAAGAGACCAGGGCATAGCTCCTTCTTAACATCCCTGTGCTGGAAGGATGGTGTTGGGATGCTGAGAGCACGGGATAAGCTGGAGTCAGGGCTCAGATCTTGCCTGCAGGCAAATGGTGTCGGCAACCACCTGTTGGCTGTACCCTGAGCAAAAGGACCTCGATTACAGTCACTCTGTGACCTGAAATAAGCACCAGTGCCCTGTAGATGTCAGGACCCAAAAATAGAGGGCAAGAAAGGAGAGAGAAGAGGTGCTCAGACATAGAGGAGCACTCTGTCCTGCCCACACCACCACCCCCCCCCCAAGGCTCGGCACCTACTGCCATAAAAGGACACACAAAAGTCCCCAGGGAGGAGCCAGGATGTGCCGCAGGAAGCGTGTGAAACGGATCCTGGTGTTAAGGAAGGAGAGGTTGGAAAAGGGGCCACGGAAGGGCCAGGACGTGAGCAGAGCAGGAGGGGCAGGAAGCTCTGAGAGAAGGGCAGCGGTGAAAGGAAACACAGCCAGCAAAGCAGGAGCACAATGAGAACCCCTGCCCTCCCCAGCCAACACTGCGGCCGCTCCCACCCTCACCATGGAGGCCGTCGGGGCCGGGTCAGTCAAGCAGATCAGGCCAACAAACACGATTTACTCCTTGCAGCAATCATAAGTCCTTATCTGGGGCCTGCAAAGCCAAACGCCGGAGCCCAGGCGGCGCTAATGAGATTAGCCCAGGGGCAGTGAGATAAGAGGGCTGTTTGGCAGCCGCAGCCCCATCCTGGGCAGGGCCAGGCAATGAGCAACAGCAGCAGGTCACTGACTGCAGAGGAAGTGCAGAAATGACGAGGCCCTTTGGACTCTGGGGCTGAGGTTAGAGGACAGCACTGCTAAAAGCCAGCAGGAGGGGAAGGGGATGGGTTTGAACGGCCACAATGCTGTGCTCATTGTACACAGCCATAAAACAGCCATAAGTGAGTGGCATTGCATTGCATAGCCAGGTAATAACAGGGCCCTCCTGGTGAGGCTGCAGCACCAGCAGGGCCATAAACCTGACCTCAGCATGCCTCCACAGCACCCAGTTGCAGCCCTGATGCCCAAGGGTGCTGCTTTAGGTTCTCCCTACCCCAAAGGGTCGCAGTGTGGTTGCAAAGCTGCTTATCCCCAACTCTTTGCTCTGATAGGAAGTGGCAGCACAGAATCACAGAATGACCCGGGTTGGAAGGGACCTCAAGGATCATGTAGTTCCAACCCCCCTGCCTGGCAGGGCCACCAAAACATACACATTTACTAGATCAGGTTGCCCAGGAGACCCCATAGATCCCCATAGACCCCACAGATCCCCAGAGATCAGGTTGCCCATGGCCCTGCCAACCTGGTCTTTAACACCTCCAAAGGACGGGGCATCCACAACCTCCCTGGGCAGCCTGTTCCAGGGCCTAACCATTGATATGGAGATCCATGGGGACCCATTGACATGGAGATCTATGGGGACCCATTTGACACAGAGATCCATGGGACCCATTTGACACGGAGATCCATGGAACCAATTGACACAGAGATCCATGGGACCCATTGACACGGGAGATCCATGGACCCACTGACATGGAGATCCATGGACCCACTGACCATGGGAGATCCATTGGGACCACTGACATGGAGATCCATTGGGACCCACTGACCATGGAGATCCATGGGGACCCATTGACACAGAGATCCATGGACCCATTGACCACAGAGATCCATGGGACCCCATTGACACGAGATCCATGGCACCCATTGACATGGAGATCCATGGGACACCATTGACATAGATCCATGGACCCACGTGACATGAGATCCATGGCACCCATTGACATAGAGATCCATGGCACCCATTGACACGGAAGATCCATGGGACCCATTGACACCGAGATCCATGGGACACCCATTGACAGGAGATCCATGGGACCCATTGACATAGAGATCCATGGGACACCCATTCACATAGAGATCCATGTGACCCATTGACACAGAGATCCATGGGATCCATGACATAGAGATCCATGGGATCTATTGACATAGAGATCCATGGGACCATTTACATGGAGATCCATTGGACCCATTGACATGGAGATCCATTGACATAGAGATCCATGGGACCCATTGACATAGAGACCCAGGAACAGCCCATGACGGACAGACATCCATCTGACAGACATCCATTGAAGCCTCAAAGCCGGTGTTTACCCACGGTAAACCGTCTTTACCCCACTCGGTGCCGGTCCATCTCCGTTATGAGCTTCCCCAATTACTATTAGGATTACTATAGCCCCGGTTACCGGCAGCGGTGGACACACACACCTATACAACACTGGGAGCTCCGGACTCCCGAACAGCATAGAGGCGATCAGCGGCTCCCCCACAAGCACCGGCAACGCTGTGACCGTTAATACCCGTTAATATAGACCCGGCTAATACCCGTAATTACCCGGTAATACCGGTAATACACCCGGTAATACCGGACCGGACATCCCGGAAGCGCCGTTTCCCATCTCATAACACATAACCCCCGCCATGTCGGGTTCAAACCCAACAACACCGGAAGTCTCACACGACCTCAAGTTGCGGCCTACCCCCACAAACCGGGCCTACGGAACCACCGGGAACCCCTAAAGGCCCGGACCGCTCCCACAGGCCCTACAGGCCTCATTACAGCCCCATATGAGGCCCACCCGACCTAAGATGACCCACATGCTCACCGGGGCACCATGGGTCTCACGCCGGTCTCCTCCGGTCCCGGCGGCCTCAGCTCCAGCACCGAGCGCCCCTCCCCCCGCCACGCCGCCACTCACTTCCGGTCCACGCCCCCCGTCACGTGACGCAAGAACCCTAAAGGAGAATGGGGGGGGTTGGTGAAAGGGCGTGTCTCTTAGAGCAAATCAACCAATCCAGCGCGGCGAATCGTTAAGCCCGCCTTCTGGGAAGCTGACCAATGAGAGCGCGGGGCGGCGGCGTTTGAAAGCACCGTTTGAGGGGAACCGGAAGTGGGAGGTGGGGAGGGAGGGGAAGCAAACGGCCGCCGTGGGTTGAGGAGAGGGGGCGAGTGGGGGCTGCGGAAAGGGGCGGACCGGGAACGGGCGGCAATGGCGCACAAACAGATCTACTACTCGATAAGTCGACGATGAGGAGTTCGAGTATCGGTGAGGATGATGGGGGGGAATGGGGTTGTTGTTTGATGGGCGGGGGGGGTTTGGGTGGGGGGGCACCGGGTTTGGGCCTAGGCCTGAGGGGGGGGGGGGAATGGGCCTAGGCTGAGGGGGGGGGGGGGGGAGCTGGGTCGAGGCCTGAAGAGGGAGGGGGGGCTCCGGGTCTAGGCCTGGATGGGGGGGGGGGCACCGGGTTTGGCCTAGGCCTGAGGTGGGGGGGTGTAATGGGCCTGGGCCTGATGGGGGGGGCACGCGGGTTTGGGCCTGAGTGGGGTGGGGGGCACTAGGTCTAGGCCTGAAGGGAGGGGGGGGCAAGGGAGCGGGAGGGAGGGAGGGGGGGGTTCCGGGTCTGGGCCTGATGGTGGGGGGGGGGGGGATAGGTTTGGGCCTGGGCCTGATGTGGGGGGGGGGGGGGGGGCAACTGGGTCTAGACCTGAAGGGGGAGGGGAGGCGCCGGGTCCTAAGCCGAGGGGGGGAGGGGAAAGAAGGGAGGGGAGCTCCGGGTTTGGCCTGATGGGGGCACCGGTTTGGGTCTGACGGGGGGAGATAGGGTTTGGGCCTGAAGGGGGTGGGGTAATGGCCTAGGCCTGATGCGGCTGGGGGGGCTCCGGGTTTGGGCCTAGGCTTGATCGTGGGGGGGGGGCATCGGGTCTGAGTCTGGACCTGAAGAGGGAGGGAAGGGGGACAAGGTTTGCTCCTGAAGTGGGGAGGGGCTGCACTGGGTCTGAGCCCGAAGGGGGAGGAGTGTGGGGGGAACAGGGACAAGGTCTGGGCGTGAGGGGGGGCACCGGGTTCTGAGCCTAGGACTGAAGGGGGGGGGATGGCAGGGTTTGGGCCTGAGGGAGAGGAGGGGGGCACCGGGTTTGGGCCCGAAGGGGGAGGGCTGGCACTGGGTCTGGGCTGGTGGGTGTGGGGTGGGGTGGGTAACGGGCCTGGGCCTGGACCTGGACCTGATTGGGGGTGGGGGGTAAGCATTGGGTCAGGGCCTGTGGGCGGAGGCACTGTGTCTACTGCCCCTGGCTGAGCAACCCCTGTGACCACAGGCACGTGATGCTGCCCAAAGACATCGCCAAGCTGGTGCCCAAAACCCACCTGATGTCCGAATCAGAGTGGAGGAACCTGGTGTGCGCCAGCAGAGCCAGGGCGGGTGCACTACATGATCCACGAGCCAGGTGAGCCCCCGTATGGCCGCCCTATGAGCCCCCGTATGGCCGCCCTATGAGCCCCATATGGCTGCCCTATGAGCCCCCATGGGCTGCCCTATGGAGCCCCCTATGGTTACCCTATGAGCCCCATATGGCTGCGCCTATGAGCCCCTATGGTTACCCTATGGCCCCATATGGCTGCCCTATGGGACGTGGGCTCCATACCCACAGCCTGGCTTGAATCTGTTCTATATCCTATATCCCACAGAACCACACATCCTCCTTTTCCGACGGCCGCTGCCTAAGAAGCCAGAGAAGTGAGCTCTGCCCGGGTCAGCCACAGCCCTCGGCTGCCTGGGCTACAAAGCACCTTCATCATCATCATCATCATCATCATCCTCCTCTTCTTCCTCTTCTCTTACATACTCTGCGCTCAGGAGCTTCCCTGTCGGGGCAGAGCCACTGGGTGCCCCTGATGCTCATGAACTCAGTTGCTATCTGGGCACCTGCAGCGGCTCAGCCCCAGGGCACAGCGCTGCGGGGATGGGGTTCTCAAAAGCTTCAATAAAAGGATATTGGAGCTGCTGTGTGCTGCAATTTCTGCCTTTAAGGGGGGGTGGGAGGGCAGGAGGAGCTCCTGGTGCATAGCAACAGCCCTTCCCTGGGGGTTTTGGGTCGTTGTGCACCGGGGGGGGGGGGGTTGGGAAGGGTCCATGGGGGGAGGGGGGTGGGAGGGGTCCATGGGGGGGGTGGGGGTTGGGAAGGGTCCATGGGGGGGGGTGGGAGGGGTCCATGGGGGGGGTGGGGGTTGGGGAGGGTCCATGGGGGGGGGTGGGGGGGTTGGGAGGCGGTCCGTGGGGGGGGGTGGGGGGGGTTGGGGAGGGTCCGTGGGGGGTGGTGGGGGGTTGGGGAGGGTCCGTGGGGGGGGTGGGAGGGTCCATGGGGGAGGTGGGGGGGTCCATGGGGGGAGGTGGGGGGTCCATGGGGGGGTGGGGTTGGAAGAGGTCAATGGGGGGGCTGGGGAGGGTGGGTTGGGAAGGTCCATGGGGGGGGCTGGGAGGGTCCGGGGGGGAGGGTCCATTGGGGGAGTGGGGGGTTGGGGAGGGTCCTATGGGGGGGGTGGGGTTGGGAAGGGCCCTTGGGGAGGCTGTTGGAGAGGGTCCATGGGGGAGGGGGGGTGGGGAGGGTCCATGGGGGGGGGGTTGGGGAGGGTCCATGGGGGGGGGTTGGGAAGGTCCATGGGGGGGGAGTTGGGGAGGGTCCATAGGGCGGTGGGTAACGGAGGGGGGGGGGGAGGGAATAGCACGCCCCCAAAACCACCCAGGGAAGGGCTGTTGCTATGCACCAGGAGCTCCTCCTGCCTCCCACCCCCCCTTAAAGGCAGAATTGCAGCACACAGCAGCTCCCAAATATCCTTTTATTGAAGCTTTTGAGAACCCCATCCCCGCAGCGCTGTGCCCTGGGGCTGAGCCGCTGCAGGTGCCCAGATAGCACTGAGTTCATGAGCATCAGGGGCACCCAGTGGCTCTGCCCCCGACAGGGAAGCTCCTGAGAGCAGAGTATGTAAGAGAAGAGGAAGAAGAGGAGGATGATGATGATGATGATGATGATGAAGGTGCTTTGTAGCCCAGGCAGCCGAGGGCTGTGGCTGACCCGGGGAGAGCTCACTTCTCTGGCTTCTTAGGCAGCGGCCGTCGGAAAAGGAGGATGTGTGGTTCTGTGGGGATATAGGATATAGAACAGATTCAAGCCAGGCTGTGGGTATGGAGCCCACGTCCCATAGGGCAGCCATATGGGGCTCATAGGGTAACCATAGGGGGCTCATAGGGCAGCCATATGGGGCTCATAGGGTAACCATAGGGGGCTCATAGGGCAGCCATAGGGGGCTCATAGGGCAGCCATATGGGGCTCATAGGGCGGCCATACGGGGGCTCATAGGGCGGCCATACGGGGGCTCACCTGGCTCGTGGATCATGTAGTGCACCCAGCCCTGGCTCTGCTGCACACCCAGGTTCCTCCACTCTGATTCGGACATCAGGTGGGTTTTGGGCACCAGCTTGGCGATGTCTTTGGGCAGCATCACGTGCCTGTGGTCACAGGGGTTGCTCAGCCAGGGGCAGTGACACAGTGCTCCGCCCACAGGCCCTGACCCAATGCTTACCCCCCACCCCCAATCAGGTCCAGGTCCAGGCCCAGGCCCGTTACCCACCCCCACCCCACACCCACCAGCCCAGACCCAGTGCCCAGCCCTCCCCCTTCGGGCCCAAACCCGGTGCCCCCCTCCTCTTCCCTCAGGCCCAAACCCCTGCCCATCCCCCTCCCCCTTCAGTCCTAGGCTCAGACCCGGTGCCCCCCCATCACGCCCAGACCTTGTCCCTGTCCCCCCACACTCCTCCCCCTTCGGGCTCAGACCCAGTGCAGCCCCCTCCCCATTCAGGAGCAAACCTTGTCCCCCTTCCCTCCCTCTTCAGGTCCAGACTCAGACCCGATGCCCCCCCCCCACGATCAAGCCTAGGCCCAAACCCGGAGCCCCCCCAGCCCGCATCAGGCCTAGGCCATTACCCCCAACCCCTTCAGGCCCAAACCCTATCTCCCCCCGTCAGACCCAAACCCGGTGCCCCCATCAGGCCCAAACCCGGAGCTCCCCTCCCTTCTTTCCCTCCCCCCCTCGGCTTAGACCCGGCGCCTCCCCTCCCCCTTCAGGTCTAGACCCAGTGCCCCCCCCCCCCCCCCCACATCAGGCCCAGGCCAAAACCTATTCCCCCCCCCCCACCATCAGGCCCCAGACCCGGAACCCCCCCCTCCCTCCCCTCCCTCCCCTTGCCCCCCCCTCCTTCAGGCCTAGACCTAGTGCCCCCCACCCCACTCAGGCCCAAACCCGGTGCCCCCCCATCAGGCCCAGGCCCATTACCCCCCCCCCACCTCAGGCCTAGGCCCAAACCCGGTGCCCCCCCCCCCATCAGGCCTAGACCCGGAGCCCCCCCTCCCTCTTCAGGCCTAGACCCAGCTCCCCCCCCCCCCCCCTCAGGCCTAGGCCCATTCCCCCCCCCCCCCTCAGGCCTAGGCCCAAACCCGGTGCCCCCCCCACCCAAACCCCCCCCCCCATCAAACAACAACCCCATTCCCCCCCCCCATCATCCTCACCGGTACTCGTATTGCTCGTCAAAGTACTTGTCGGAGTAGTAGATCTCCTTGTGAGCCATTGCCGCCCGTTCCCGGTCCGCCCCTTTCCCGGCAGCCCCCACCTCGCCCCCTCTCCTCAACCCCACGGCGGCCGTTGCTTCCCCCCTCCCCCACCTCCACTTCCGGTTCCCCTCAACGGTGCTTTCAAACGCCGCCGCCCCGCGCTCTCATTGGTCAGCTCCCAGAAGGCGGGCTTAACGATTCGCGCGCTGATTGGTTGATTGCTCTAAGAGACACGCCCTTTCACCAACCCCCCCCCATTCTCCTTTAGGGTTCTTGCGTCACGTGACGGGGGGCGTGGACCGGAAGTGAGTGGCGGCGTGGCGGGGGGAGGGGCGCTCGGTGCTGGGAGCTGAGGCCGCCGGGACCGGAGGAGACCGGCGTGAGACCCATGGTGCCCCGGTGAGCATGTGGGTCATCTTAGGTCGGGTGGGCCTCATATGGGGCTGTAATGAGGCCTGTAGGGCCTGTGGGAGCGGTCCGGGCCTTTAGGGGGTTCCCGGTGGTTCCGTAGGCCCCGGTTTGTGGGGGTAGGCCGCAACTTGAGGTCGTGTGGAGCTTCCGGTGTTGTTGGGTTGAACCCGAACATGGCGGGGGTTATGTGTTATGAGATGGGAAACGGCGCTTCCGGGATGTCCGGTCCCGGTATTACCGGGTGTATTACCGGGTATTACCGGGTATTACCGGGTATTACCGGGTATATTAACGGGTATTAACGGGTCACAGCGTTGCCGGTGCTTGTGGGGGAGCCGCTGATCGCCTCTATGCTGTTCGGGAGTCCCGGAGCTCCCAGTGTTGTTATAGGTGTGTGTGTCACCGCTGCCGGTAACCGGGGCTATTAGTAATGCTAATAGTAATTGGGGAGCTCATAACGGAGATGGACCGGCACCGAGTGGGGTAAAGAACCGGTTACCGTGGGTAAACACCGGCTTTGAGGCTTCAATGGATGTCTGTCAGATGGATGTCTGTCCGTCATGGGCTGTTCCTGGGTCTCTATGTCAATGGGTCCCATGGATCTCTATGTCAATGGATCTCCATGTCAATGGGTCCCAATGGATCTCCATGTCAATGGGTCCCATGGATCTCTATGTCAATAGATCCCATGGATCTCTATGTCAATGGATCCCATGGATCTCTGTGTCAATGGGTCACATGGATCTCTATGTGAATGGGTGTCCCATGGATCTCTATGTCAATGGGTCCCATGGATCTCCATGTCAATGGGTGTCCCATGGATCTCCGTGTCAATGGGTCCCATGGATCTCCGTGTCAATGGGTGCCATGGATCTCTATGTCAATGGGTGCCATGGATCTCTATGTCAGTGGGGTCCCATGGATCTCCATGTCAATGGGTGTCCCATGGATCTCCATGTCAATGGGTGCCATGGATCTCCGTGTCAATGGGTCCCATGGATCTCTGTGTCAATGGGTCCCATGGATCTCTGTGTCAATGGGTCCCCATGGATCTCCATGTCAGTGGGTCCCAATGGATCTCCATGTCAGTGGGTCCCATGGATCTCCATGTCAGTGGGTCCCATGGATCTCCATGTCAGTGGGTCCCATGGATCTCCGTGTCAATGGGTCCCATGGATCTCTGTGTCAATTGGTCCCATGGATCTCCGTGTCAATGGGTCCCATGGATCTCTGTGTCAATGGGTCCCCATAGATCTCCATGTCAATGGGTCCCCATGGATCTCCATATCAATGGGTTAGGCCCTGGAACAGGCTGCCCAGGGAGGTTGTGGATGCCCCGTCCTTGGAGGTGTTAAAGACCAGGTTGGACAGGGCCATGGGCAACCTGATCTATGGGGATCTGTGGGGTCTATGGGGATCTATGGGGTCTCCTGGGCAACCTGATCTAGTAAATGTGTATGTTTGGTGGCCCTGCCAGGCAGGGGGGTTGGAACTACATGATCCTTGAGGTCCCTTCCAACCCGGGTCATTCTGTGATTCTGTGCTGCCACTTCCTATCAGAGCAAAGAGTTGGGGATAAGCAGCTTTGCAACCACACTGCGACCCTTTGGGGTAGGGAGAACCTAAAGCAGCACCCTTGGGCATCAGGGGCTGCAACTGGGTGCTGTGGAGGCCATGCTGAGGTCAGGTTATGGCCCTGCTGGTGCTGCAGCCTCACCAGGAGGGCCCTGTATTACCTGGCTATGCAATGCAATGCCACTCACTTATGGCTGTTTTATGGCTGTGTACAATGAGCACAGCATTGTGGCCGTTCAAACCCATCCCCTTCCCCTCCTGCTGGCTTTTAGCACAGTGCTGTCCTCTAACCTCAGCCCCAGAGTCCAAAGGGCCTCGTCATTTCTGCACTTCCTCTGCAGTCAGTGACCTGCTGCTGTTGCTCATTGCCTGGCCCTGCCCAGGATGGGGCTGCGGCTGCCAAACAGCCCCTCTTATCTCACTGCCCCCTGGGCTAATCTCATTAGCGCCCGCCTGGGCTCCGGCGTTGGCTTTGCAGGCCCCAGATAAGGACTTATGATTGCTGCAAGGAAGTAAATCGTGTTTGTTGGCCTGATCTGCTTGACTGACCCGGCCCCGAGCGGCTCCATGGTGAGGGTGGGAGCGGCGCAGTGTTGGCTGGGGAGGGCAGGGGTTCTCATTGTGCTCCTGCTTTGCTGGCTGTGTTTTCCTTTCACCGCTGCCCTTCTCTCAGAGCTTCCTGCCCCTCCTGGCTCTGCTCACGTCTGCCCTTCCGTGGCCCCTTTTCCACCTCTCCTTCCTTAACACCAGGATCCGTTTCACACGCTCCTGCGGCCACATCCTGGCTCCTCCCTGGGGACTTTGTGTGTCCTTTATGGCAGTAGGTGCCAGCCTTGGGGGGGGGGGTGGTGGTGTGGGCAGGAGCAGAGTGCTCCTCTATGTCTGAGCACCTCTTCTCTCTCCTTTCTTGCCCTCTATTTTTGGGTCCTGACATCTACAGGGCACTGGTGCTTATTTCAGGTCACAGAGTGACTGTAATCGAGGTCCTTTTGCTTCAGGGTACAGCCAACAGGTGGTTGCCGACACCATTTGCCTGCAGGCAAGATCTGAGCCCTGACTCCAGCTTATCCCCGTGCTCTCAGCATCCCAACACCATCCTTCCCAGCACAGGGATGTTAAGAAGGAGCTATGCCCTGGTCTCTTTGCCCCTATCTACCTGCATTCAGTGAGAAGCCCTGCTCTGTAGGGCTGGCTAACTCACTGTTTGTCCCTGAACCGCAGGTTGGGCTGCCAGACCAGAAGGGCTGAGTGTTTGTTCCCTGCCCTCCACCGGCGATGGAGTACGTGGTAAGGCCGGCCAGCGCTCGGGACTTCGGTGGAAGGGTTAGTTGGCTTCGGTGGCGGATCCTGCCTCCCCCCTTCCCCCTTCACCACCAGGGCCAGCCTCAATTCCAGGCCTCCTCTGCTGGTTTTCCCCTGCCCCCATTCCAAGGAGGCTGCTGGGACGTTCAGAGAGGTTGCAGACAGGAAAGCATCGCCGCCATGTGACGTTGTTGTAGTGGTGTTGAAGGGAAAATCCAGCTCTTGGCTGGCTCTCAGCCTTTCTCTTTGCTCTCCATGCCGTGCTGCAGGAGGACAGGGCACGGGACAGGCTCCATCTCCCTATCTTAGGACATAGGGGTCTCCTGCCCTCTGTATGCAGCCAAGCTGTGTACGTGTGGCAGCCCCCGTTGCCTGCGTGCTCCTCGCCGCGATTACTTGCCAAACCACTCGCGTGTTCCAGCTCTCTGACTCAGCTCCTGCTTTGTGTTTCCTGGGAGGATGGCAGGGCTGCAAGCAGAGCCTGGGGGGAAACATAGGATCCTCCAAAGCAAGGCGGTGGGCACAGCTCTGTTTGCTGTGCTATATCAACCCCTCTCTGTTCCTCATCCCTTTGGCTGTGTACGAGGTCACCCACAAGCACACGGCGTCCCTGTGTCCTGCATATAAGCAGGATCTGGTTGAGCCTCAGCTTCCAGGCATGAGGAGCTGCTCTGCTGCAGGGCTGGGAGTGCAGTGCCAGCCTGTCTGGTGAGACAAGGGGCTGCTGGGTGCTGCTTAGGGGTTGCAGGACCCGAATCTATGGGGCTGAGCACGTCTTGCTTTGCCTTTGGTGCTCTGTGACCCCTGGGTAAGGGGCTGTGATTATTGGGGTGGGCTCTGGAGCTGTGGCAGTTGAATCTGGTTGTGCTGACGTGCCTCATTCCCAGCCAGTGCTGTTGGGGGGGGGATGTGTGTGAGCTGTCTGGCTTCAGCTTTCAATGCAGGAGGTTGTGATAAAATCAAGAGTGATTCTGTTTTGTAGAAACAGAGCTCTGTGAGAAACGGGCACAGCTCGGGGCACTGTGTGTGCCGGGAATTGCTGCTCCCTGCTTCCCATCTGGGCTGGGGTCCAAAAGACCCCTTGCCCCTTTATCTTAGGTAACAGACAGCCCCTGTTTGCAGATGCCTGCAAGCCTTTATGCAGGGGATGCTGTGCCAGGTGGGACCCCCAGCCCCATATGTACAAGCCAATTAGGTCCTATGGGGGCAAACACGCTGCCTTGAGCCTCCCCAACGCCGCCCAGCAGAGCAGGGCTGGCGGGTCTCTGCTTCCTGGCTCCCCGGCCCCGGGTTTCCTGCCTTTCTTCAGATCCATCTTACTGCTGGCCATGGGAAGGTCATGGCACTGAGCTGCCGTGGGGCCCTCGGGGGGTAACAGAGCACATCGTGGGACTGTTCCTGCAGCACCAAGGTGGGGGTTGATGGGGCTGTGGGACCCGTTGGCATCGGAGCCCCCACATCGTGTGGGATCCCAGCTATTTCCAGCCTATTCCCTGCCTCCATTTCCCTGTCTCTGTGGCTTCATGCCAACGTTTGGGAAGCGGGGCAGGAGGTTCCACTGTTGGGGCTGAGCTGGATGAGCCCTTCCCTTGGGCTGGATTTGCCTTGAGTTCAGCTCGGTGTAGGGTTCTATGGGGGTGCCCTGGCCTGCAGGTGGGTCAGAGGGGCCCAGAGACCCCCTTTGTTGGGGGGGAGGGGGGTAGGAGAAGCATGGAACAGCTTGGGTTAGAAGGGGCCTTAAAGCTTATTCCAAAGGGCTGAAGGGGGATCTCTGAGGTCCCCATTGCTGGTTTGCATCAGGTGGGAAGGAACGAGGAGGGGGCAGACTTGCCCCATTGCCCCCCATTAGAAAACTGGGGTTTCTCCTAGCTTTGGAAATGGGTGAGATTTACCCTGGCGCCATCAACACGCTCTGGCTTTTCCCCAGCTCCCTCTAGCTCCGCCCGTGACCTTGATTTTTCTGCTCCAGATCCTCGCCGGGTCCCCACCCCTCCCTCTGAGCCCCTCCTGCGTTGCTTCCCCATCCCCTCACAGCACAGCAGATCCTTCTCCTCCGCCTGTGAGTCAGCACAGCCCTTCCGATCAGCGGCAGCCCCTTCTTCCCCTCCGGGAGGAGCCGGGATGCGGGAAGCAACAACCATCATCGGCTCCCGGCGGCTCCACAGCTGAGCCCGGCTTCTCCCTCTTTACACCCACCTGTATCCTCCTTTTGGCCGCTCTCCTCCTCCTGTACCATCCTGGAGCTGTGCTGGACATCCCTGCATCCCTCTGGCATCGCGTTCCCCCTTTGGCTTCAGGCGTCGCTCCCCACCCCATCGATCCCGGAGAGCCAACAGCATCTTCTCGCTGTCGGCACGTGGCTCGCGTAGCACCGGCTGCTACAGAAGGACCTTGTTCGCTTCTGGACCGTGCTCTGAGCAAGGCTGGGCAGGGCTCGGCCGTGCTCTGTGGCTGCCTTGTCTCAGGGCTTTAAATATTCATGCTTTTCATTTCCTCTGAGCTGCTGGCAACCGCTTGCGAGGAGGAGAGAGCAGGGGCTGGAGAGCAAGCCGGAGGGGCAGCGGTTTGGGACTCGTTTATGGGGCAAAAGGGGCCATGCTGAGCCCCTGCTGAAGACAATGGGATTCGTCGTGGGTGCAGAGAGGGGCAGTGGGGCTTGAGGACCTCCCAGCTGTGTGCTGGGTGTGCTGAGACCCCCCCATCACCGGGTGCACCGGGAGCGGGGCTTGCTGCCCATCTATCCGGATCGCTGACGCTGGTTGCTATCGATCTGCTGGGACTGCGTGGAGCTGGTTCTCCTCGTGAGCCATGAGGGGCTGGAGGGTGCCTGGCATGGAGTTCAACCTTAACCTGTACATGGGGGAGGACTCCAGGAGGCTGTAGGCGCTCTATGGGGTTGCTGTGAGGGGTGGGCATGCTCCAGCCCTTCTCTCCTCTTTCCACAATGGATCTCCTGCAGAAGAGCAAATACAGCCACCTGCGGAACGAGTCTGTCTCCTCCCTGGAGGAGGCTGTGGGAGCCTTGGGGACCCCAGTGTCCCCTGTGGAATCCCTTGAAGGCATTCGGTCACTGCCTGGCTCGCTGTCATCCTCCTCCCTCAGCCCCATGCTGCCTCTCGGGGAGCTCTCATCCGAATCTGAGGACAGCCCCACCACCCTCTGCTCTTTCTTCCCTAAAATGGCCAACCTGAAGCTCTCCAACCCCGCCAACCTGCTCAGCCTACGGGGCTCATCGACCGGCAGCCTTAAAGATACTGGGAGCTCAGGGCAACCCGTCCTAACCGGGACGCTCACACCGACACCAGGGGGAACAGCCAGCACTAACTCAGTAGGACCTGTCACTGTCTGTTCCCAGGATATGAACAAGCTGAGCTGTGCGAAGAGGACGCGGGTGGAAGGCGGCCAGCTGGGTGGTGATGAATGGACCCGCCACGGCAGCTTTGTCAATAAGCCCACGCGGGGCTGGCTGCACCCAGATGATAAAGTCATGGGGCCTGGGGTCTCCTACCATGTCAGGGTGAGTGCTGGGGTGTCTCTATGGGGTGGGAGTGGGCTTTGGGGGGGGGCTCGTTGTGGGTGGAGGTGAACAGCACAGTGTGGGGACCTGTCCCCTCTTTGCTTATGGGCTGCCATGGGGAGGTGGGGGAGTCAAAGCGAGCCAAGCCCGATGCTGACCCTGCTCTCCTCCATAGTACATGGGCTGCGTAGAAGTCCTTCAGTCCATGAGGGCTTTGGATTTCAACACAAGGACTCAGGTCACCAGGTGAGCCCTGGGGTTGTGTTGGGGGCTTGGGGCTGCCCAGGGTGGGTGTGGAAGTGGAACCAGGCTGTCTGCAGCCATGGAGGAAACTGCCAGGAGATCGATGAGCCTGTCAATGAGCTCGGTCAGGCAGGAAGCACTCCTGCAGCTGCATCAAATATTAACAGCTCGCTCTTCCCCTGTCCCTGCCGGGTCTGGGAATCAGCCTGCACTGCCTGAGGGCTTCCCTTTTGTTCCATGCTTAACCCTGTCCCTTCTGCACTGCTCCTCGTGTCCTCTGCCCAGCGGTGCCCCATAAATATGGCATTGATAGCAGAGCTTTGTCCCTGTGCTGATGCAGGAGGGGACAACAGGGACCCCCAGGCTGACGCTTTGCTTTGCTCCATGCAGGGAGGCCATTGGCCTGGTGTGTGAGGCTGTACCTGGTGCCAAGGGAGCAGTGAGGAGGAGGAAGGTGAGGCTGGACTTGGGAAGCTGCTGATGGGAGCAATTTGAGGGCTGGATCTCAACCCAGCCAGCAGTGCTTAGGGGCTCTGATTGCCCCCATGGCTCAGCATGGAGTGGTGGTGGTGATGAGTTGCCTAATGCTGCTGTTCTCCCCCAGCCCTGTGGCCGCTCTCTGAACTCCATCCTGGGCAAGAGCAACCTGAAGTTCGCCGGCATGCCCATCACCCTGACCATCTCCACCAGCAGCCTCAACCTCATGGCCTCTGACTGTAAGCAGGTGAGAGAGGGAAGCTGCTGTGGGCTGCACTGCTGCCTTCAAACAAGCAGAGATCCATGCATCCCCTTCAGGCCCTGCTGGGGGTGTTCCCATTCTCCCTGGGGATGTGTGGTTTATCTGTGTTTCCTGCTGAGTGCTCATCTCCTGGTCCAGCATGTTCCACCCCATCCATTCCTGGTAGCAAAGGGATCTGAGCAATGCCCTGAATGCCTTGTGGGATCTGTGCTCTGGACCTTGAGACCCAAGTCCCTCAGCCTTGGATGTCTTTTAGTCTCAGTAGCTCTGCTGGTGTCTCAGCCCTTCCTCTGGTTGCCTATGGCTCATAACCAGGGCTCCTGAAGTTTGTTATCCCCACACTGGGCCAGTGCTAGGGTGGGCACTGAGGAGCTGCACCTAACAGTGCTTCTACCTTTCAGATCATTGCCAACCATCACATGCAGTCCATCTCCTTCGCTTCTGGGGGTGACCCGGTGAGTTACAGAGGTTCCCCAACCAGCACATCCTACCCTGTGCTGGGGATCAGAGCCTCTCCTGCCTTCTCCCCTAAGTCTTGGGCACTGAGCAGCCCTGGCTCATCACCACTCTCTCCCACAGGACACAGCTGAGTACGTCGCCTACGTTGCCAAAGACCCCGTCAACCAGAGAGGTGAGGCTGGAATTGCAAGAGCCCCATTTTGGGTGCAGCTCAGAGAGGGATTGGGTCCCTGCAGGGAATCTCTGGGGTGCACAGGGTGGGATCAGGGGGTGTAGGATTTAATCCTGCTCTCATCTCGCTGTTCCCTTCCCAGCCTGCCATATCCTGGAGTGCCCTGAGGGCTTGGCCCAGGATGTGATCAGCACAATTGGACAAGCCTTTGAGCTGCGCTTCAAGCAGTACCTAAAGAACCCCCCGAAGCTGGTGACACCCCACGACAGGTAAGAGAAGGGAGAGATGGGGGTCCATGAGGTCTATTGGTGCTGGGAGGGGATGCAGGCCTGGCTGCTGTCAGCTGTTCAGCTGTGTGTTGTTCCCTTCCAGGATGGCAGGGTTTGATGGTTCAGCCTGGGATGAGGAAGAGGAGGAGCCTGCCCCAGATCACCAGTACTACAACGACTTCCCTGGCAAGGAGCCTCCTATAGGGGGGGTCGTGGACATGCGGCTGCGGGATGGAGCTGCGCAGACCCCCAATCACCTGGGGGCCACACTGGTAAGGCGCTGAGCGTGTCTGCAAGGGGCTGCTGGGGAGGTTCTGCTATATAGGGGAGATGCAAGGACCCCAATGGGGCTGTGGGCTGCACAAAATCCACACCACGCTTCTGTCCAGCACCTCTGGCAGTCCATACTGGGGTTTGGGGAGGGGTAAGAGTACAGCAAGGTCTTTTGGTCTCACCATGTGCCTCTCTACAGCCTGTTGGCCAGACGTCTGGTGGGGAATTTGACCCCAGGAAGCAGCACGGTCCCGCTCAAGGTAATGTGATGGATGTGGCTGGTCCCCATAGGCTTTCCTGGTCCCAAAGTGCTCCAGCAATAAGTGCTGGTGCCGGAGCGCTGCTGACCACAGCGCTTTGTGCAGCAGGAAGAGAGAAATACCCACCTGCAGCGGGTGCGTCCGGCCGTACGGACCTATTTGATGACCCATCTTATGTGAACGTGCAGAACGTGGACAAGACACGCCAAGCAGCAGCTGCAGGCAGCCCTGCAACAGCCAACGGCAGCGCCCAGCGAGACCTCTTCGACATGAGTGAGTGGGGACAGCAGCTGCAGGCTGTGCACTCTGTGCTGGGTGTGTGATGGAGCCCCTTCCTTTTCTCCTGCAGAGCCATTTGAAGATGCCCTTCGTGCCCCCCAGTCTGTGCCCGTGACCGTTCCTCCTGCCCAAGTTGTGGCCTCCATGGAGGAGCAGCTGAGGAGGGAACCGTGGTATCACAGGAAGATGAACCGCAAAGAGGCTGAGAAACTGCTGAAGGTGAATGGAGATTTCCTGGTGAGGGACAGCATCACCACCCCGGGGCAGTACGTGCTGACCGGCCTGCAGGGTGGGCAGCCCAAGCACCTGCTGCTCGTCGACCCCGAAGGAGTGGTGAGTCTCTATAACCCCAAAGCTTGGGGGGCCCTACATCTCCCCACAACCCCACCTTGGGGACACCTCCGGGCTGGCTTAGGGGATGGAGGAGGCCTGGTAAAGCATAGAGGGGACTCCTGGGTGTATCTGCAGCCTCTTGAGTTCCCTATTCCCTGCAGGTCCGGACAAAAGATCATCGTTTTGAGAGCGTCAGCCACCTCATCAGCTACCATATGGACAATCACCTGCCCATCATCTCAGCTGGCAGCGAGATGTGCCTGCAGCAGCCAGTGGAAAGGAGACTGTGAGCTCCAGGGGGGCCTCGGTGCGCACCCCCCCACACCCCCCAGCCCTGCTTCCCACCCTGGGGAGCACCTGGACTCAGCCGGGGCTGAGCGTGGACTGCCTTGGGGATGGTCCTCACCCTCCCACCACCACCACACGAAGCTGGCAGCCCTGGGCTGCAGGCAGCGTGGTGTGAGCTGCCTGTGGGGCCGGGGGGCTGGTAGTGCCAAAGCCCCCTCCTCTCCTCCCAGCTCCAGCCTTTTGCTCAGCTCATACCAAATCCCGGCCCCATACGGTGTCAGCACTGGGGGGCACCAGCCCAGGGCCGGGTTCTGCTCCAGCCTGGTTGGAACTGGGGGTGGCCAGGCTTCATCCCATGAGCAGCACCAGCCCCGAGGGGTTGGGGTGGGGGGGATGGAGTGGGGGGGGCTCACCCAGGGCTGTGCCCTGCGCTCTGCTCCCCAAGCACAAACAAGGCCCGGCCGGCCGCGCACCGAATGTACCCGATCACTTTATGTGTAACTGTGCCTTGACCCCGCAGGTCCCACACATATATGCAATGCAGCCGGGCTGGGGTGGGGGGGCTGCCAGCTCCTTCATGCCCTCCAGGTCCTGCCAAGCCCCTTCTCGGGCACCTCCCTTAAAGCCGGAGCTGGCCGGGTCCCCACTGCATGCACCTCGACCCCCCCCCGAAGCCAAAGCGCAGCCCAGCCCCGGCCCCGCTATAACCAAAGGATCCGGCGGTTCGTATTAAAGTTGGTATTTCTTTACGATGCGGCTGCTGTGTTGGGGAAGGGGCGGGTTGAGAACCTAAGGGGGTGGCGGCCGGGACCCCTCCCCCCTGAGCCCCCTCCCCATGGTTCCTCCCTCCCCCCTGAGCCCCCCTAACGTGGTTTCTTCCTTCCTCCCCCCTGGTCCCGCCTCCCCCTGGTTCCTCCCCCTCGTCCAGAGCCCCCTCCCAAATGGTTTCTCCAGCCTGAGCCCTCCCTGCCCATGGTTTCCTCCCCCCAGAGCCCTCCTCCCTCGGTTCCTCCCCCCCCGACCCCCCCCCGACCCCCTTCATAGGTTCCTCCTACCCCCCTGACCCCGTCCCATTGGTTCCCTCCTCCCCCACCCCCAACTGTGGTTTTCTTTTCCTCCCTCCTCTCCTGAGACAGCCTCCCTATGGTTTTCCTCCCCCCTAAGACACTAACGTGGTTCTTCCCGCCCCCCCCCTCTAAAAGTGGTTTCTTCCTCTCTGCCCCCCGAGGCGCCTCCCATGTTCCTCCTCCACCCCTGAACCCCTCGGTGGGTTCATCCCCCTGAGCCCCTCCCCTGGTCCCTTCCCCCCCCCCGAGCCCCCTCCCATCTGGTTCTCCCTCCCCCCTGAGCCCGCTCCCATGGTTCCTTCCTTTTTCCTCCCCACCGACGCACCCTAACGTGTTTCTTCCTTCCTCCCCCCTAAGCCCCCTTCCACATGGTTCTCCCCCCCTGAACCCCTAACGTGGTTTCTACCCCCCCGCCCTAACTGTGGTTCCTTCTCCCCGATAGATTTTGATTCTCCCCCTGAGCCCTCCATGGTTCATCCTCCCCGCCCCCTAACATGGTTTTCTTCTGTTCTCCCCGCCCCTAAAGCGCGTTCATCCCTCCCTACCGCCAACACCCTGAACGTGGTATCTTACTCCCGCCGCCGGCGGCGTCGCTCCGTGTTCTCCCACCTCTTCCCCCCACCCGCCCCGCGCACATGGTTCGCCCCACGCCCCGCCCCTCGCGCAGCGATTGGTCCCTGAGTAACATCCGGTCCCGGAGTAACATCCGGTCCCGGAGTAACTTCCGCTCCCAGAGTGACTTCCGGTCTCAGAGTGACTTCCGCTTCCGGCTCGCCGTGCGAAGGAGCCGCGGCGGTGTCATGGCGCCGCGCCGGCTGTGAGGGGCCATGGCGGCCCCACACGGAGAGAAGCTGGAGGGAGGCGTCCCGGCCCCGCCGCTCCCCCCGGGGCCCCCACACCCCGCGGGCAGCTCCGCCGTGGGCGGACCCGGTCGGAAACAGGGGAAGGCAGGTGAGAACGGGAGACGGGAACGGGCGGGATGGAGCGGAGGATGCACCGGAGCTGACTAGGCCGCACGTCTCCCTTTAGGTCTGCAGATGAAGAGCCCCGAGAAGAAGCGGCGGAAATCCAACACTCAGGTACGGGACAGCGAGATCCGGGCCCACCCGAACCGAGGCCGGTACCGGGACCGGCGGTTCTAACCGGTACCGTGGTTCTAACCGGGACCTCGGTTCTAACCGGGACCTCGGTTCTAACCGGGACCGTGGTTCTAACCGGTCACCGTGGTTCTAACCGGGACCTCGGTTCTAACTGGTCACCG
Organism: Coturnix japonica; assembly: GCF_001577835.2. Classification (NCBI taxonomy): domain Eukaryota; kingdom Metazoa; phylum Chordata; class Aves; order Galliformes; family Phasianidae; genus Coturnix; species Coturnix japonica. Next base: position 1,442,705 of record NC_029540.1, read on the forward strand.
TGGTTCTAACCGGTCACCATGGTTCTAACCGGTACCGTGGTTCTAACCGGGACCTCGGTTCTAACCGGGACCGTGGTTCTAACCGGTCACCGTGGTTCTAACTGGTACCGTGGTTCTAACCGGTCACCGTGGTTCTAACCGGGACCGTGGTTCTAACTGGGACCTCGGTTCTAACCGGTCACCTCGGTTCTAACCGGGACCGTGGTTCTAACCGGTCACCGTGGTTCTAACCGGTACCGTGGTTCTAACCGGTACCATGGTTCTAATGGTTCTAACCGGCCCCGTTTCCCCGCAGGGTCCGGCCTATTCCCACCTGTCGGAGTTCGCCCCCCCTCCCACCCCTATGGTGGATCATTTGGTGGCTTCCAACCCGTTTGAGGATGATTTCGGGGCTCCTAAAGTCGGTTCCGCCTCCTCCCCGTTCCTCGGTAGCCCCGTTCCTTTCGGTGGCTTCCGGATGCAGGGGGGGGGAATGGCGCCTCAGGTGCCCCCCGGTTACGGTGGGGGTCCTCAGCCCATGAGGAGGCAGCCCCCTCCATTCGCACCCGGGCAGATGGGGCCGGCTTTTGGGATGCCCCCACAAAACCCCGGTTACGTTCAACCCGGGGGGATGAGTTTCCCCGGGCAGCCGTTCAACCAGCCCCCCCCCCTCGGACAGAACTTCAGCCCTCCTACGGGGCAGCTGATGCAAGGCCCCGTCGGGGGCTTCGGGCCTATGATGTCCCCCACTATGGGGCAGCCTCCTCGAGGGGGGGACATGGGCCCCGGGCCGGCTCTGAACCCCCCCGGTGGGCCAGCAATGGCTCAGCGCTTCAACCAGCCCAACAACCTCTTTGGACAGTCCCCCATGCAGCGGCCAGGGCAGAACATGCCCCCCCTACCCCCCAACACCAGCCCTTTCCCTGGGGCAGATCCCGGTTTCCCCTCTGGTGGAGAGGAAGGGGGTAAAAACCTCAACCCCCCACCCAGCACCTTCCCCCCTGAGCAGCACTCGGGTTCCCCCGCTGCCGTTAACGGGGCTCAACCCAGCTTTGCCCCCACTAACACCAACCGTGGTGGTGGCACCCCCGAAGCCAACAGCCTCCCACCCCCCAATAAGGCAGCAACCAGCTCTGGGCACCAACCCCCCCCTGGTTTAGTTTATCCATGTGGGGCTTGTCGTAACGAGGTGAACGATGACCAGGATGCCATCCTATGTGAGGCCTCGTGTCAGAAATGGTTCCACCGGGAATGCACGGGGATGACGGAGAACGCCTACGGGCTGCTCACCACCGAAGCCTCCGCTGTTTGGGCCTGTGATTTCTGCTTGAAGACCAAGGAGATTCAATCCGTGTACGTCCGTGAGGGCATGGGACAGCTGGTGGCTGCCAATGATGGTTGATACCCCCCCCCCAACTAAACCCACATTGTACAGAACCCGGCGCCGTTTTAGGACCAAACTCCCTTTTGTAACTGTTGGACCCACAAGAACCGGATGGCACCGGGGGTTGTTCCCCATCATAATGGACTCTATATGGGGCTGGGGGGGGTCTCAATGATGGCTGAGCC
>NC_029540.1:1448779-1450606 GCF_001577835.2 Coturnix japonica
GGGGGGGTCGGGGGTCCTGGGGTTGGGGGGGCAGGTGGAGGTCATCCTCACTGACTCTTCCTCTCCTCCCCAGGCGGTTTCTACGACGTGGCAGATGGTGAGCAGGCAGGGCTGTGCTGTGGGGCTGGGGGGGGGGGCTGAGCTCTATCTCACCGTGCAGTTCCCCCCCCCAACCCAGGTCCTATGGATGTGATGAGCCACGATGCAACAGACATGGAGCAGGAAGCAATGCCTGACAACGGCAGCGTAAGGAGTGGGGCTGCAAAGGGGCTGCTGCACACCCAGAGCCGCATCCCAACCCCCTCTGCCCCCCCAGGACTCCCCACAGAAGCCCCCCCTGGATGCTCACAGCATGCAGTCCATGAGCGTGCTGCTGGACCGCCTGGCCAAGGAGAACCAGGACATCCGTCTAATGCAAGCTGAGCTGCAGGTGGGTGCCCAGCACTGCGCCCCCCCCCAAGGACCCCCACCAAGCTCAGCCCTTTCCCCTCACAACCCCCCCACCTCTCCCCCCCCAGGCCCACAAGGAAGAGCTGCAGGCGCTGCTGCAACAAAGCGAAGGTGCAGCAGCAGCAGCCGGGGCTCAGCAGCAGAGTCTGGCCAAGGAGAACGCCGAGCTCCGTGCAGCGCTGCAGCGTGAGGCCGAGGCACTGCGGGCTGCACGTGCTGACCTGCAACGCCTGCAGGCCCGGGGGGGTCCCATTGACCCCCAGACCCATAAGGAGCAGCCCCACGGTCCCAGTGCTGCAGTGCATGGGGAGGGGGCCCGGCAACATGGGATGTTGGCATCAGTGAGGCATGAGCTGGCAGCTGCCCTGCAGAGGGCACGGGGTGCAGGGGGGCTGGAGGGGGTGATGGAGGAACTGAAGGTGCTGGAGGAGCGTCTGAACCGGGAGCTGGGGGGGGCTGAGGGGGCTGAGGGGCATTGGAAAAAGGGGTTCAAGGCAGAAAAGAAGGACAGGGGGTGGCACAAGAGGGATGGCCACCGTGAGCGGGGCAAAGCTCATGGGCATGGCAAGGAACCCTATGGCAAAGAGCCCTACAGAAAGGAGCCCTATAGCAAGGAGCCCCATGGCAAAGAGCCCTACAGCAAGGAGCCCTATAGCAAGGAGCCCCATGGCAAGGAGCCCCATGGCAAGGAGCCCTACAAGGAGCCCTATAGCAAGGAGCCCCATGGCAAGGAGCACCGGCCCCATAGGGAGCACAGAGAGGGCAAAGCTGGGGGGAAATGGCCCCGTAGCCCCCGGGAGCTGCCCCCCCTCAGCCATCCCCGTCCCCCCCACGGCTGCTCAGGGGTGACCGACTGTGCCCACAAAGAGGGTCGCGAGGCATTGGGGGCTGCACTGGAGCCTGTAAAGAAGACGCAGTTCCTGCAGCTCCTGGAGGGTTTCATGGGGCGGTTGGGCTGGGGGGGGCACTTTGGGGGGGTGGCAGAGAGGTTGGATGGTGCCTTTGGGGCCGATGGGGTTTTTGCCCACGACCGGCGGCGCTTCGTGGACTTTGTGGAGGAGGTGGAGGAGATGCTGGAGGACGTGGCGCGGCGTGAGCGCAGCGATGAGGAGGCGGCCGATGGCTTCGAGGAGTTCGTGCTGCGGCATTATGCTGGGTGAGTGGGGGGGGGAAAGGAGGGGACCTCTGCACCTCCAGGACCCCCCTCCTACATGACACTCCTCCTCCATGACTCTCTTCCCACCTCCATGACACCCCCCTCCCCCAGGTCCCCCCCTCCTCCATGAACCCCCTCCTCCATGACCCTCTTCCCCCAGGACCCCCCTCCTCCATGCCCCCCCCTCCTCCATGACACCCCTCCCCCAGGTCCATTCCTCC
>NC_029540.1:1451670-1452490 GCF_001577835.2 Coturnix japonica
GTGCTATGGGGTAAAGAGGGGTGTTGGGGGGCTCTGGGCTGTGCGCCCCCCTGACCTGCAGTACCGACCTCCCACCAGCAGGGGGCGCTACTACGTGATGGAGGCGGAGGCAAACTTAGCCCCACCGCGGGCCGAACCAACGCGCTGCCATTGTACGGGGGGTTCGGGGCGGGTCGGTTCCGTTCCGTCCGCGTATTGGACCGGAGCGGGGCGGTACCAGGTGGCGCGATGGGTGTAACCGGGATGGCGGAACCACGAGCGGTGCTGCTGCTCAGCGGCAAAAGGAAATCGGGGAAAGATTTCGTGGCGGCGGAGATTCAGAACCGGTACCGGGATGGGGGGGGGTCGGTACCGGGATAACGGGATAACCGGGGTTGGGGGGTTCGGTACCGTTATGGTTCCGCTGATCGCTTCCCCTGTAGGTTGGGACCCGACGTGTGCACCGTGCTGCGGCTGTCCGGACCCCTGAAGGAGCAATACGCCAAGGTTCGGCTGGGACACGGGGCGGGGGCAAAGCGGGCCGTGCCAAGACGTGATCCACTATGCCGTGATATGCCGTGCCAAGCCGTGATCCACAATGCCGTGCCAAGCCGTGCCATGATCCCCCCCATGCCGTGCTGTGCCGTGCCGTGATCTCCCATTGCTCTGCTGTGTTCCATGCCGTGCTATGCCATGCCATGATCTCCCATGTTCTGCTATGCTCCATGCCATGCTGTGCCATGCCATGATCTCCCATGCTCTGCTGTGTTCTGTGCTGTGCTGTGCCATGATCTACCATGCTGTACCATGCCATGCCATGATCTCCCATGCTCTGCTATAC
>NC_029540.1:1452664-1464522 GCF_001577835.2 Coturnix japonica
CCATGCCATGCCATCATCTCCCATGCTCTGCTATACACTGTGCCATGCTGTGCCATGCCGTGCCATCATCTCCCATTGCTCTGCTGTGTTCTGTGCTGTGCTGATCCATGATCTACCATGCTGTGCCATGTCAGGCCATCATATCCCATGCCCTGCTATACACTGTGCCATGCTGTGCCATCATCTCCTATTGCTCTGCTGTATTCTGTGCCATGCTCTACCATGCTGTGCCGTGCCATGCCATCATCTCCTATTGCTCTCCTATGCTCTGTGCCATGCTGTGCCATGATCTCCCATTGCTCTGCTGTGTTCTATGCCATGCTATGCCATGCCATCATCTCCCATGCTCTGCTCTATGCCATGCCAAGCCACGATCCACCACCCTACACTACACCGTGCCATGTCACAAAGTGCCCCACACCATTCCCTACCCCACACCATTCCCTACCCCACACCATTCCCTACCCCACACCATTCCCTGCCCCACACCATTCCCTACCCCACACCATTCCCTACCCCACACCANACCATTCCCTACCCCACACCATTCCCTACCCCACACCATTCCCTGCCCCACACCATTCCCTACCCCACACCATTCCCTACCCCACACCATTCCCTACCCCACACCATTCCCTACCCCACACCTACACCCCACTCATCCCCTCTCCCCACAGGAGCACGGCCTGGACTTCCAGCGGCTCCTGGATGCCAGCGCCTACAAGGAGCAGTTCAGGCAGGACATGATCCGATGGGGAGAGGAGAAACGCCGCGCCGACCCCGGGTTCTTCTGCCGTGCTGCGGTGCAGGGAGCAGCACAGCCGGTGTGGGTGAGCAGGGATGGGTATAGGGGGCTCAATGGGGCTCAATGGGGGCTCAGTGGGGTTGTGGGGCTGGTATGGGGTCTATGGAGCCCATACAGGGTTGTGGAGACCATATGGGGCTGTAGGACTTGTATGGGGTCTATGGGGCCCATATGAGGTCAATGGGGCCTGTATGAGGTTTCAGGTCCTATATGGGGTTGTGGGGCTGGTATGGGGTCTATGGGGCCCATACAGGGTTGTGGAGACCATATGGGGCTGTAGGACTTGTATGGGGTCTATGGCACCTGTATGGGGTCTGTGGGGCCCATATGAGGTCAATGGGGCTTGTATGAGGTTTCGGGTCCTGTATGGGGTCTAGGGGGCCCATATGAGGTTGTGGGGCCAATATGGGGTCTATGGTGCCCATATGGGGTTATGGGGTGTTTAGGGGGTTTTGGGGCTTGTATGGGGTCTATGAGGCCTTCATGAGGTTGTGGGGCCTATATGGGGTCTATGAAGCACATATGGGGTTGTGGGGCCTGTATGGGATTGTGGGGCCTCTATGGGGTCTATGGGGCCCATATGAGGTTGAGTGGCCTGTATGGGGTTGTGGGGCCTATATGGGGTCTATGAAGCTCATATGGGGTTGTGGGGCCTGTATGGGGCTGTGGGGCCTGTATGGGGTCTGCGGGGCCCATATGGGGGTGCGGGGCCTGTATGTGGTTGGGGGGCCTGTGTGGGGCCTATGGAGCTCATATGGGGTTGTGGGGCCTCTATGGGGTCAGTGGGGCCCATATAGGTTCTATGGAGCCCTCAATGGGGCTCAGTGGGGCTCGGGGTGGGTGCTGACGCTGCTTGTGTGCAGGTGGTGAGTGACACGCGGCGCCTGTCGGATGTGGAGTGGTTCCGGGATGCTTATGGGGCCATGGTGCTGACTGTGCGTGTGACGGCCAGCGAGGAGACGAGGAGGAAGAGGAGCTGGGTCTTTGTGGCAGGTGAGTGAGAGCTGCTGCCTGCTGGGCACCAGCACTGGAGTCAATGGCAGGGCTGGCACCGTGGGGCCCTGTGGCATGGCTGTCCCCTGTCCCTATAGCCATACCCTGTACCTATAGCCATCCTCATCCCTATAGCCATCCCGTGTTCCTATAGCCATCCCTGTCCCTATAGCCATCCTCATCCCTATAGCCATCCCCTGTCCCTATAGCCATACCCTGTACCTATAGCCATCCTCATCCCTATAGCCATCCCCTGTCCCTATAGCCATCCCCTGTCCCTATAGCCATACCCTGTCCCTATAGCCATCCCTGTCCCTATAGCCATCCTCATCCCTATAGCCATACCCTGTCCATATAGCCATCCCTATAGCCATCCCTGTCCCTATAGCCATCCCCGTCCCTATAGCCATCCCTTGTCCCTATAGCCATCCTCATCCCTATAGTCATCCCCCGTCCCTATAGCCATCCTCTGTCCCTATAGCTGTCCCCTGTTCCTATAGCCATCCCTTATCCCCACTGCCTGTCCCTAGAGCTATCCCATGTCCTTATAACTGTACCCTATCCCTACTGCAGTCTCCTGTCCCTATAGCCATCTCCTGTCCCTATAGCCATCCCGTCCCCTCTGATAACCCCTTTTCCCTCTAACATTCCTTATCCCTTCTGCCATCCCCCATCCCTATAGCCATCCCCTGTCCTCACTGCCATCCCATCCCTATATCCATCCCCTGTCCCCACAGCCATCCCATGTCCCTATAGCCATCCCATGTCCCTATAATTGTCCCATAGCCCTACTGCAGTCTCCTGTCCCTATAGCCATCCCATCCCCTCTGATATCCCCTGTCCCTTCTAACACCCCTTATCCCTTCTGCCATCCCTATAGCCATGCCCTATCCTCATTGCCACCCCATCCCTATATCCATCCCCTGTCCCTATATCCATCCCCTGTCCCTGCTGCCATCCCTGTCCCCACAGCCCCCCCCCGGCTGCAGGACCCTCAGTTTCTGCATGAAGCCCCACAGCCCCAAGCAGAGTGTGGGGGGACCCTGCCCCAATTCTGGGGGCTCTGCTCCTCCCCAGGGGTGGACGACGCTGAGTCCGAGTGCGGCCTGGACCAGGGGGTGTCCTTTAATTGGGTGATCACCAACGATGGGGACGGGGCAGCCCTGGCTTCACAGCTGGAGGATCTGCTGCAGGACGTCCGCAGCCGCCTGTAGCCATGGGATGGGGATGGAAAGGATGTGGGGACCTCATCCATCCCTGGGGGCTTCACCCTTTGTGGGGTCTCATGGGGTTGTGGTGCTGGGGAAGGTGGAGACCCCCAATCCCCCCTTAAGAACTTCCATCCGCAGAGGCTGTGCCTTCCTGCAGGATTAGTTTTGCTGCTGCTCAGGGACCCTGAACCACAGCATGGGGACAGTGCCCCGTGTCCCCCCCTGCCCTGTGGTGCCTCCAAATAAAGCTCTGTCGCTGGATAACGGGGTCCTCATCTCCTTCCCATTGCGGGGCAGGGGGGTCAGCTCTGCCCTTCTGATGGAGCTCTCCACCCCATGGGGGGATGTGAGGTGTATTTAATAGCAGCATCCCGGAGCCAGGTGCCCTCTGATGTGCTGTCATCTGTTTCCTGCCGTGGATTAACAGCATCCGAAGCAAAAAGCCCCTGCCCTGACACTGCGTGTATCCAGCTGGGCATCGCTCTGAGGGATGGGGGGGCAGGGGGAGTCCGAGACCCTATGGGGTCTGCAAGGGGCACAGGGATGAGATGTGGGGCTGCTGGGGGGCAGGGGGAGTCAGAGACTCTATGGGGTCTGCAAAGGGCACAGGGATGAGATGTGGGGCTGCTGGGGGGCAGGGGGAGTCAGAGACCCTATGGGGTCTGCAAAGGGCACAGGGANACAGGGATGAGATGTGGGGCTGCTGGGGGGCAGGGGGAGTCAGAGACCCTATGGGGTCTGCAAAGGGCACAGGGATGAGATGTGGGGCTGCTGGGAGCCAGCTCGACCCCCTGTCCCCCCCCATCATTACTCCCCATAGAGCACAAGGGGTGACCCGACCCCATCCGATCTCCACCGGCTCCAGCTGCTGCCGTAATCCCCAACCTCTGCTCGGTGCCCTAAGGAGATTACCGAGCCTTGTAGGGCGGCAGCTGGCGGGGCGGCTCCCGGTGGCCATAGGGTCCCCCCTACGGGGGGCAGCACCGTCCTCGGTGCCCGTCCCGGATCCCCCCTTAGCGGAGCAGCCCCCGTCGAACGGCGCTCACCGGGCGGAGCGGCCGCACCATCGGGCGTCGCCCTGTCCCCGTCTCTCCCCGCCCCGACGTGAGGCTGCCCGGTGCTCGTCGATGTGATCGGGGCTCCTCGGTGCGGTCTCGGTGCTCCCCGTTGTCACCGTTACCGCCGGCCGTCGGGGCTCCCGCATCCTCCGCTCTCGGCTCCGTTTCCCCCCGTCGAACTACAAGTCCCGTGCGCCCCGCACAGGCGCAGGGGCCGGGGGCGCTGGAGCGGGGCGGGGAATGATGTCAGCCTGCGGGGAGCCCCGGCGCGGCCAATGGCGGGGCGGTGCTGGCGGTGGGGCCGGGCCAACGGCGGCGGCGGGGGCGGCGGCGGCGGCGGCGGCGAGCGCGCAGCGCCGGAGGGACGCGGCTCCCATTCATGAGCAGCCGCGCGCCCGCCGCCCCGGGGCCGGGGCCGGTGGTGGCGGCGGTGGCGGCGGCGGAGAACGGAGCGGGAGGCGGACGGCCCGGCCCGGTGCCGGTACCCGGCGGAGCGGCGGCGGAGGAGGAGGAGGAGGCGGCGGCGACGACGACGACGACGGGGCAGGTGCGCGGCGGGCGGTGAGACGGCACCGCCATGGACACGTCGGGGCACTTCCACGATTCGGGCGTGGGGGATCTGGAGGAAGACCCCCGGTGCCCGTGCCCGTCGTCGGGGGACGAACGGCCGCCGCCGCCGCCGCCGCCCGCCGCGCTGCCGCCGCTCCAGCACAGCCTGTTGCACTCCTCGCCCGGGTCGTTGCGGGCCCCTCCTCCCGCCGCCCCCGCCGCCCTCCACCCTTCCTCTCGCCACGGCAGCCAGCTCAACCTCAGCGACCACTTGGGCGGCCACTCGCCGGGCTCGGCGGTGCCGTCGGGGGGCAAACACCGGCAGCCCAGCCCCCTGGTGCACCGGCGGGATAGTAACCCGTTCACCGAGATCGCCATGAGCTCCTGCAAGTACAGCGGGGGGGTGATGAAGCCCCTCAGCCGGCTCAGTGCCTCCCGCAGGAACCTCATCGAGGCCGAACCCGAAGCTCAGCCCTTACAGCTCTTCGGGGCCGGCGGACCCCCCGAAATCGTCGTGTCGAGGGAGGACAACCACGCTCCCCCCGCCCGACCCCCCACCCGTCACGGTCCCCGAACCGACCGGCCGCCCGCCCGACCCGCTCCTGCCGGTTTTGCCAAAGGGCCCAAACGTAAAGCTCAGAACATCGGGTACCGGTTGGGTCACCGGCGTGCGCTGTTCGAGAAGAGGAAGAGGCTCAGCGACTACGCGCTGATCTTCGGCATGTTCGGCATCGTCGTGATGGTCATCGAGACCGAGCTGTCCTGGGGGCTCTACTCCAAGGTACGGGGGGGAGCCGAGAATGGGGATGGAGGGTCCTGAAAGGGGGTGTGGGGTCCTAAAAGGGGGGTGTGGGGTCTTAAAAGGGGTGTGTGGGGTCTTAAAAAGGGGATGTTGGGGGTGTGGGGTCCTAAAAGGGAGATGTTGGGTCCTAAAAGGGGGGTGTTGGGGGTGTTGGGTCCTCAAAGGGGGATGTGAGGTCTTAGAAGGGGAATGTTGGGTCCTAAATGGGGGTGTGGGGTCCTAAAAGGGGGATGTGAGGTCTTAAAAGGGGGATGTGGGGTCTTAAAAGGGGAATGTTGGGTCCTAGAAGGGGGATGTGGGGTCTTAAAAGGGGGATGTGAGGTCTTAAAAGGGGGGCGTTGGGTCCTAAAAGGGGGATGTGGGGTCTTAAAAGGGGGATGTGGGGTCTTAAAAGGGGGNTGTGGGGTCTTAAAAGGGGGATGTGGGGTCTTAAAAGGGGGATGTGGGGTCTTAAAAGGGGTGTGTGGGGTCCTAAATGGGGGATGTGGGGTCCTAAAAGGGAGATGTTGGGTCCTAAAGGGGGGATGTTGTGGGCGTTGGGTCCTAAAAGGGGGATGTGAGGTCTTAAAAGAGGTGTGTGGGGTCCTAAAAGGGGTGTGTGGGGTCCTAAAAGGGGGATGTTGGGTCCTAAATGGGGGATGTTGCGTCCTAAAAGGGAGATGTTGGGTCCTAAAGGGGGGATGTTGGGGGTGTTGGGTCCTAGAAGGGGGACGTTGGGTCCTAAAAGGGGGATGTGAGGTCTTAAAAGGGGGGCGTTGGGNNNGGTCCTAAAGGGGGGATGTTGGGGGTGTTGGGTCCTAGAAGGGGGACGTTGGGTCCTAAAAGGGGGATGTGAGGTCTTAAAAGGGGGGCGTTGGGGTAGTGCGGGTTGTTCGGGTCCTGTAGGGTGGGTATTGGGGATGTTGGGGTCCTGTAGGAGGAACGTTGGGGATGTTGGGGTCCTATAGGAGGAACGTTGGGGATGTTGGGGTCCTGTAAGGTGGGCATTGGGGCCCTGTAGGGTGGGCATTGGGGATGTTGGGGTCCTAAAAGGGGGATATTGGGGTGTTGGGGTAGTGCGTGTTGTTTGGGTCCTGTAGGGTGAGCACTGGAGATGCTGGGGTCCTGTAGGGTGGGTGTTGGGGATGTTGGGGTCCTATAGGATGAACACTAGGGATGTTGGGGCCCTGTAGGGTGAATATTGGGGATGTTGGGCCCTAAAAGGGGGATGTTGGGGGTGTTGGTGTAGTGCGGGTTGTTCAGGGTGGGCCCTGGGGATGTTGGGGTTCTATAGGATGAACGCTGGAGTCCTGTAGGGTGGGCATTGGGGATGTTGGGTCCTGAAAGGGGGATGTTGGGGTAGTGCGGGTTGTTCAGGTCCTGTAGGGTGGGTACCAGAGATGTTGGGGTTCCATAGGATGAACAATGGGGATGTTGAGGTAGTGGGGGTTGTTTGGGTCCTGTATGGTTGGTGATGGGGATGTTGGGGTTCTGTAGGGTGGGCATTGGGGATGTGAGGGTCTTGTACGATGAATATTGGGGATACTGATGTCCTATAGGACGAACGTTGGGGTGTTGGTGTCCTGTAGGGTGGGCATTGGGGTTTTGAGGTCCTATAGGGTGGGCATTAGGGATATTGGGGTCCTTTAGGATGAACACTGGGGGTGTTGCGATCCTGTAGGGTGGGCGTAGGGGACGTTGGTGTTCTGTAAGATGAACGTTGGGGACATTGAGGTCCTATAGGGTGGGTGCTGGGGACATTGGATGAATGCTGGAGACTTTGGGGTCCTGTAAGATGAATGCTGGGGACACTGAGGGCCTGTAGTGTGGTTGCTGGGGACATTGGGACCCTATAGGATGGGCACTGGGGATGTTGAGGTCCTGTAAAATGAATGTTGGGGTCCTGTAGGGTGGGCACTGGGGACATTGAGTTCAGTAGGGTTGGTGTTGAGGACATTGGGGTTCCCATGGGATCGACATTGGGGTATTGGAGCCCTATTGGTTGGTGTTGGGGCTCTTTGCCCCCTCATGTGTTGGGGGATTCACCCATAAGGTTGTGGCAGCGTTGGGTGTTGGATGGGGTGGGCGGTGATGGAGCAATGCTTTGGCTTTGGTGGGTGCTGCGCCCATGTGCCCTGCATGCCTGGGGGTGTCAGGGGTGGGAATGGGGTCTATCACTGCTGTGGCTGCTGGATGTAGAGGGGAGGGGTCTGCCAGACCCCTGATGACCAACCCCTGCCTTGTCCCTACCTGCAGCTCCTACCCATAGCCCCCATAAAGGCCCCCAATGTCCCTTCTGGGCACTGGACGTGTCCTGCTGCCCCACAGCCTCAGGGTGGGGATGAAGGCCCCGCTGCCACCAGCACAGGGGTGGGCACATGCCCTTGAAATCCGAGTGCCCCCCACCCTCCTGAGCTCTCAGGGTGGGGGCTCTGGGGGTCCTCATCCCCTCCCACCATGAACACTCATGGCTGTGGGGTCCCTGCTGGCCATCCCCATCCCCTCTAAGCATTCCTCAAGCAGCCGCGGTGCAGCAGAGCCCTCCATCCTCCTCCACACCCATTTCTTCCATTTTTATTGTATTTTATTATATATATATATATTTTTTTTCGCTCTCTCTTGTAATTGCAGGACGGTGTCTTTTATTTATAATTCTCCCCCCCCCCCCCTACACGCACACCCCTTTCAGCTCTGCTCCCTGGCTGTGCTCGTTGGCAGCGATATGAATAACTCTTTGTATAGACATCTGTCATGTTATTTATACCTATCCATGAGGGGAAGGGAACAAGTACCCGAGCTGCGTGGCACCCATGGGCGTCCGTGGGACAGCGCTGGGGGCGGGGGCTCGGGGGATGCCGGGGGTCCCCGTATGGAGGGTATGGAGAGGGGTGGGAAGGGGCTGCTCTGCTCCCCCCCTGCCATCATCCAGCACTGAGGGTGGAGGGGGGCGATGGGGCCGGGAGGAGGAGGAGATGGGGATGGATCTGGGCATCCCCTGGGTGTGGGGGACCCTCTGTTGTCACTATGGAAGTGGGACCCTCCGGTATCGCTATGGATATGGGATGGGGTGTGAGGACCCCGGTGATGGCTGGGGGGTATCGGGTCCTTCTCGGCCTCATAGGGAGGAAGGAGGATGCGTTTCTCCACCTCCAGAGCCTCTCTTGGGGGTGTTCCGTTTGTAGGAATGATGCTGAGGTGCTGTTTCCCACCCCCCTACCCCCCCACCCCCCCTTCAGCCCCCTCCATTGGGTAACCAGAGCTCGCAGCGGGGCCGTGGCCGTGCCCGAGGAGCGGGGTCGGCAGCTGTTGCGTGGATGGGGATTTCGGTGCCGTCGGCCCTGGCCCAGCTCCAACGCGGCCCCATTGGAGATGCCACGCGCTCTTTGGGGTTGGGGGAGGACCCCGCCGCCTTCTGCTCTTTGCCCACCCTATGGGGGCACAAGAGAGGCACACGGTGTGTGCAGTGCATGTGTGGGGGTCCCTCATGCAGTGCTACCCCCCAGATGAAGTCCCGATGCCCCACAGTGTTGTCTATGGGAGACCCCCCCCCAGATGAAGTCCCGGTGCCCCACAGTGTTGTTTATGGGAGACCCCCCCCCAGATGAAGTCCCGATGCCCCACAGTGTTGTCTATGGGAGACCCCCCCCCAGATGAAGTCCTGATGCCCCACAGTGTTGTTAATGGGAGACCCCCCCCCCAATGAAGTCCCGATGCCCCACAGTGTTGTCTATGGGAATATGGGATCCAACAGCACTTCTTCTGCCCCACAGTGTTGTTAATGGGAGACCGGCCCCCAGATGAAGTCCCGATGCCCCACAGTGTTGTTAATGGGAATATGGGATCCAACAGCACTTCTTCCTGCTGTGTTCCTCCAGGACCAGAGCTNTGAAGTCCCGATGCCCCACAGTGTTGTCTATGGGAGACCCCCCCCCAGATGAAGTCCCGATGCCCCACAGTGTTGTTAATGGGAGACCCCCCCCCAGATGAAGTCCCGATGCCCCACAGTGTTGTTAATGGGAATATGGGATCCAACAGCACTTCTTCCTGCTGTGTTCCTCCAGGACCAGAGCTGGGCTCCGGCTCTGCTGTGTCGACCACATTGTGCCAGTCAGCCCCATAGCCACACCAAGGGGTCCGCCATCCTGCCCCATAGCCGTGCCAGGAGGGTCTGCCAGCCAGCCCCATAGCCGTGCCAGGAGGGTCTGCCAGCCAGCCCCATAGCCGTGCCAGGAGGGCCCGCCATCCTGCCCCATAGGCATGCCAGGAGGGTCCTCCATCCTGCCCCATAGCCGTGCCAGGAGGGTCCTCCATCCTGCCCCATAGTTGTGCCAGGAGGGTCCACCATCCTGCCCCATAGCCGTGCCAGGAGGGTTTGCCATCCTGCCCCATAGCCGTGCCAGGAGGGTTTGCCATCCTGCCCCATAGCCGTGCCAGGAGGGTCCTCCATCCTGCCCCATAGCCGTGCCAGGAGGGTCCTCCATCCTGCCCCATAGCCGTACCAGGAGGGTCCGCCATCCTGCCCCATAGTTGTGCCAGGAGGGTCCACCATCCTGCCCCATAGCCGTGCCAGGAGGGTCTGCCATCCTGCCCTATAGGCACAACTTAGAGCTCTACCCCCTGCACTGTCCCCTTGCCATGGGGACATTGGGTGCTGGGCTGCGCTGGCACCCATCTGCCTGTGTGCTGGCCCATCGGGTGTCCCCATAGAGGTGACGTGGGGTCGGTGCCGGAGCCAGCAGAGGAAGGATGCACCGGGCAATGGGATTTTCCCATCTGCTGCCCATCCTCACCATGCTGGGTTGGCACACGGCTCCGTGCCAAGACCCCATCGGGACACCCCACTGTTATGGGGTGGGGGTGATGCCAGAGCTCTACATCCACTCTGGCAGCGGGAGGGTTAAAAGATGTCTAGACGGAGGCTGAGATTGGCCCTAAAGGATGCCAGATCCGTTGCGGGAGCGACATCTCTGCAATTAATCCCGGTGTTCCCCCAGGCACCGCTTCACTATAAATAGCCGCCGTGCTGTCGGAGCGCTCCGGGTCCCATCGCTTCGGGGTCCGGCCGCTTCAAGGGAGGGGAAGCGGGTGGGGGGGGGGGGTCTTGGCATGAGCCCCCCCTGGGGGCCGCCTATTAATAGGGTTGTTTGGTCCCGGCACTTCTCTCAACACGGCCATTATATACAGACAATTGCACGACGGGTGCCAAGTGTTGGAGCCGTTCAACAATACGAGGCCGGAGCGGCCCCGTGCCGATTTTGCTCGGGGAAACGTTGCCCTAAATAATCCCACGCGTTTGGAAAAGCCCCATAAAGGAGGTTATGGGGTGGGGTGGGGGAGGAGGAGGTGCTGTGCCTTGAATACACACAGGGTAATGGGATGGGTCCTGCTGTCTGTTTGTCCGTCCTGCCGACCCCCTCTATGCCCCCATTGCATCAGTCCTGGGGTCCCTGCAACCAAATAGGGTCTGGGGTCTTGCTTGTGGAAAACAAACCCAGCCCCTCCCCATAGGGATGTAGGAGGTGGGGGAACGTTTTGCTGTAGTCACAGCTGAATCAGGGGTCAATTTACATAGAGCTAATTAGCAGGAGGGTCTTAATTAGCTCACACAGCGGGGTGCCGTACTGCTGGGCTGCGTGTGGGTGGGTAGTGGGCTCAGACCATGGGGGTCCTTCAGTCTCGTGCCCACCGCTGACCCCCCCCCCCCCCCCCATCCCCTCCTCTCTCCCTTCAGGACTCCATGTTCTCCCTGGCCCTGAAATGCCTTATCAGCCTCTCCACCGTCATCCTGCTCGGGCTCATCATCGCCTACCACACGCGGGAGGTGCAGGTACGTCCCATAACTCATCCCCTAAAGGCTCCACCTGCTCTGCAAGGCGATATTCGCTGCCTCCCCCTCCATCCCATCCCTCTTATAGGGACAAAGGGCTGCAGGAGCGATGGGTCCCATCCCCCTCTCGCCCCTCTCCCTGTTTATAGGACGGGGAGGGCCCCTTATTTCTCCTCTTTCACCACGGGGCCGCCCTGCCAAGGAAAGCTGTGAAATACTTTCCTAATCACGCCGCCCATTCTTTTCCTTTCTTCCCTCTCGGGCTTTGGATGGAGATAAAGCCTCCGGTTCGGCCCGCTTTAATACCAACGTTTTCAAGCTGCGGGGGGGGGGTCGGGAGCATCGTGCAGACCCCCCTCTAGGTCTAGGGGCCATCCCTTAGTGCGACCCTGACCCAGCACCACCATCCTTACGGTGCCCATCCCTTGGGATCAGCCAAGGAAAGGCGAGGGAGCAGCCACCTTCCTGCCGGGCCCGTGGCCAAACCGGGTTTGTGGTCACCGAGCTGCGGTGCCGGCGTCACTCCGAACCCACCGGGGGGACACCGGGAACACCGAGCACGGTCCCCTCCCTCCTTCGATCCCCCTCCCTCCTTCGATCCCCCTCCCTCCTTCGATCCCCCTCCCTCCTTCGA